>NC_054880.1:2202238-2279237 GCF_018320785.1 Cheilinus undulatus
TTTGAGGTGCTCTGCTAGCTTTTCTGTTGTTTTTGTTAGCTTGTACATTTGTACTGATTTAACAGCTTTTATGCAGTGCAGTGCCTGCTTGTGACTAATGCCTGTTTCTTTAATACACTGCTAATTTCCCATACACTTATTGTGCTTCTGCAGTTTAAAAATAAATCAAGATGAAGAAAATTGCAGTAAAGTCAAGCCTCCAGTTTTTACTGAAGACTTCAAATGTTTTCTGGCTGTCTAATCCTGAACATGGGAACATGAATTAAAGGCTGTACTAAAGAGGATTAATGTTCAAATTAGAAAATAAGACATCAGATTTTTACATTTGAAATACTGTGGTAAATAGTTGCTCTTTAAAATATATTTCATTAACTGAATAAATCTGGAGAAGTGAATTATGCTCAGTGATGATCTGTCACCATCTCATGTAGAATCAGTCAGATTACCTTTAACCTCCTTAGACCCTGTGTACACAAATGAGGACATTATATCCTAGCTTTCAGACAAAATTACATTCTTATGTCTACTACTAGAATTTTTTAGAAAATTGCACCGTCTATTGAAGTTTAAGTTTTTTTATTTGAAATACTGGAAGAATTTGCTATCAAATATTCAGGAATTTTCATTAATAATTTAGGAATTATATCTTGGAAAGTTTCAATGATTTCCATGGAAAATTTGGGTGATCTTTGAGTATTCTGAGAGCTTCACTGGAAGTGTTCTTGTGTTAAAAATTTTCAGTATTGCATGAAAAACTTGATTTGATTTGCATGTTTTTAGTTTTGTCTTTTTTCAGTTTTCAGTAATTTTGTGTTAATTTAGAAAATGTATTTGGAAATTTTATTTGACATACTTGGGGATAATTTACTTCAAAATTTTCAGGTATGCGCATGGAAACTTGGGACATTTATTTCTCAGTTTTGGGAATTTGATTGTGAAGTGGGAAGGGATATTTGGGGAACATTTCCATCATTTTTCATGGAATTTGGGGAAATATATTTGTACATTTTGGGGAATTTGCTTTGAGATTTTTTCTGGAATGTAAATCAAATGTTTGGGGTATTTTTTTTCCACTAAAATTTAGGCTTTATTATCAAGATTTATTGAAACATTTGTGGATCATTCAAAGAAATTTAGAGTTTTTTCCCCATGACATTTTAAAGAAATATGTTTTTCAGAACTTTTCACAGATATTTTAGGTAGGTTCTTTAAGATTTTAAGTATTTTGTGTTGATATTGAACTTCATTTTTGGTCTAAATTCTTGTTCAGAGTAAAGGTTGAGCTTGTGAACTTGTTGGCTCCAAATTATCCCAAATAATTGGGATAAAATAAAAATGCATTGCAAACAAAAGCTCAGGTCTCAGGAGGTTAAAGATAAGACAAAAACACCACTGAGGCTCTGTAAGAGTAACGTTTATATTTAATTTTCATATTAACTGGATCAGAAGGGGAAAAAAACACTTGTGAATAATTTACAGACATACAGAAATCTGGAATTTGATAGGAAAAATGAATTAAAAGCAGGAATTTACCCCACCATGTCCACTCCTGCACTTACACTTTTCCATGCAATTATAAAATAACAATCTTCTGTTTCTTTTAAAAACTCCCTCAGGTGTTCATCAGGCACATTTTAACACACCAATAAGTATATTTATCTGATAAAATAAAGATGTGACACAACCTACATAGCTCCTGACTCTGAAATATTAAAGCCCTGCAGAATTTATAAAGCTGTAGCTGTATTTAAGAAGCCTATGTACACTTGGTTTGGTCTGAATTTACATAGCTTAGTTTCATTCAAGGACTGTTTATTGTAACCACCACAACTGATTTACACATGCCTGTGAACTTAACAGAAGAAGAGGCAGAGCTGCTTTTCTGTGATTAAGATAACTGAACAACATGCACAGCAATCAGTGACACTGATCAGAGAGTACAGTCAACAATGCCAGTCCTTTTTTCTTTGAATTGAGGTTTGTACCTCCCTCCATTTCTCTCTGCCTGTGACAATCATCAGCTGCACAATATTTCAACAAAACAACTTAACTCACAGTAAATACAGTTTCACTCACCATTCTCTTATTACAGCCGGTGAAGAGGATGTAATAGAAAAACTAGAGGGTGATAGAACAGCGTTACTCAACCCTGCAACCAAAGAGCCAAATTGTTTTGCAAGAGCCACAATCTAAGAGGTGAAAAGTGGCAATAAAAATAAGTTAAGGGGGGAAAATGGTCAAAAGGCAGCAAAAAAGGGTGAAAAGGGGCAATATCGACATAAAATGCCAAATACTGGGATAAAAGTGACACAAATTAGGAAAAAAAAGTGGCAGAAACGGGCAAAATTCTGGTGAGAAGTGACAAAAATTAGTTACAGGTGGCAAAAATGATCAAAAAGTGGTAAAAACATGACAAAAAAATGAGTAGAAACTGACTTAACCCCTTGAACCCTAAGTCTTTTTTCCTCGATTTATCTTTTAGGTTTCTGCTTGAAAAATTGCATACCCATAATAAAATGGGTATATCTCTGCAACCACAAGGTCTATTTGAATAATTCTGGGGTCATTGTAAAGGGAACACTTCTGAGATTTGTTGAGATGTGTTAATATGAGTATATTTAACACTGATGTAACACTGGGGGGTAAATGAAGATGGCACATAGAAAAAAAAAAAAAAAAAAAAAATTCATTTTAAGGTGAAGATCGTGTGTTCCGCATGATTTGTCTCAGCTGTCCAGCCAAAAATATGGCGAGTGAGTTAACACAGCCGAGCTGTATGGAGTTTTATATGTCCCTAATTCATTTAGTTGTCATTTGAGTTGTGTTTGGGGCATGTAAAAAAGGGTTATATAGCCGTGTAGCCCAGGTTCTGCTGTTTAATTTGATGTGAAACATCAATATATTCTTTCATGATTAGTGCATTATTTCACACTGTGTTTGCAAATGCCTAAGGTCCCCCAATTGGGGGGCCTTAAGGTTCAAGGGGTTAAATGGGCAAAAATGGGCAAAAAGCAGCAAAGAGTGGCATAATTTAGAGGAGAAAAAAAAAGTGGCATTTGATGGCAAAAGGCAGCTTAAATAGGTAAAAAGTGACAAAAATATGGAAATTGCAAATAAAAAAATTAAGGATAAAAGAGTCAAAAACTTGGCAAAAAGTGGCAAAAAGAAGTGACAAAAGTGGGCTTAAAGCAGTAAAATGGATTAAAACTGGCAAAAAAAAATTGCAAATGAGGGCAATGGAAATATACAGACAAATTTTAAAGTTGACAATTACAGCCAACTTTAATATGACTTGCAATGGATAATTTCTGAGGTCAAAGTATCCCTGTTCTAAGGTTTTCTGGGGGAACAATATTTCAAATTAAGACATAAAAGAGCCACAGATCATCACAAAAGAGCCACATGTGGCTCAAGAGCCATACGTTGAGTATCACTGAATATTTAAGTCAGTCAGAACAAAACAACCGAAAGGTTAGAAGGTTCATTTTCAAAATAAGACATTGCACTTATCATCTAATTTAAAGAGATTTAATATCGAATTTATTTCTCTGATTACTTGCAGAGCACAGACATTATAGACACCACTCAAAAGAGGAGGCTACTTGAGCCAATAGGATGTCAAAGTGTGTGCAGCTCATCAATTTGCCTAAATGTAGCGTACTTTGACAGTTCTAAGCTGAAGTGTGCAGCTGATGCATGCATGGTGGAAATTGAAGATATCTTATTGGACATTTTAAGCCCCCTGGGGCAACTTTTCAAGCCAAAAATCTAAAATTCTTGGTACATACAGAACATCACATCCACAATCCATCCATATGAACTAACATGAAAATATGTGATTTGATCTTCAAGATTTTGTAAATGAGAATCTTTTAAAATACTTCATGTTGCAAAAAAATATTTTCTTCACACTTATTTCCTCAGTGTTTTATATTCTTAATAAAAGTAATTTTCAAAATGTGCCTTGCTGAAAATTTTGCTGCAAAAGTAGAACTTACATGTTTTTTCTCTAATCCTCCATTTGAGGTTTCCTTTTAAAGTAACTCCATCTGTTACCATACTCAAGAAATTGAGTGTTTTCTCAACAGAACAGATCCCTTATCACTGACTGAGTCCAAATTTCTCAGCTTAAAACTGGCTGATGTTCCTTGGTCTACTCCCAATCATCATCACTGCCTTTGAGCTCAGCATCAGAGGAGTCTTCAATCTTGACCTCAATCTCTGATTGTAAATCTCTCTCTGAACTGGAGTTTCCCACCACTTCTGATTCTCCACAGTCGTCTCTATCAGCTCCTCTTTCTGCTTCGCCTTTCTCATCAGTTTGGCTTTGAAGAGACTCTGAAGAGTGACCACTGACACATTTGTGAAATTTTAACTGATAGTGCCAAGCAAACTTTCGGTAACAGACATTGCAGGTAAAGGGTTTCTCACCTCTGTGGTGTGCCATGTGGAGTGTCAGATAAGACTTTTTGTTAAATCGTTTAACACAAAAAGAGCAGCCAAAAGGTTTCTCTCCTGTGTGATGGGCCAAATGAGCTGTCAGGCTAGATTTGTAGTTAAATCTCTTGCTGCACTGAGAACAACCATAGGGTTTCTCTCCAGTATGAATTCTCATATGTTGTATCAGATAACCTTTACGAATAAATCTTTTACCACACTCAGAGCAGCTAAAAGGCTTCTCCCTCGTGTGAACAAACATATGTTGGGCCAGACTACCTTGTTGGGTAAATCTCTGACCACACTCCAAGCAGCAGAAGGGTTTCTCTCCTGTGTGAGTTCTCATATGTCTTGACAGATGGCCTTTAAGGATAAATCTTTTACCACAAACAGAGCAGCTGAAAAGTTTCTCTCCTCTGTGATTTGCCATATGAGTTGTCAGACCAGACTTTAAGTTAAATCTTTTACCGCACTCAGCACAGCTGAAGGGTTTCTCATTTTTGTGAATTCTCATGTGTGTGTTCAGACTTCCTTTTTGGCTAAAATTTTTGCCGCACTCAGAGCAGGTAAATGGTTTTTCTCTGGTATGGACTAATATGTGTCTGTTCTTACTCCTCTGGCAGCCAAATCTTTTGCCACACTCTGAGCAGCTGAAGGGTTTCTCTCCTGTGTGAATTCTCATATGATCCGTAAGATGACCTTTTTGTTTAAAGCTTTTACCACACTCAGAGCAGATGTATGATTTTCTATCACTCTTTGGTCTGTCATCATTGATGTTTTCCACATAAATCACAGCCGCCTGATGATCACTTGTCTCTGCCACATCATCAATACTATGCTCTAGCTTGACATCAGTCACTTTTTGCAAACTCCTATCTTGAATTGTGACCCCAGTTTGATCTGATCCTCCACCAGCCCCCTGTTTAACTCCAGAACAGGCTTCTCTTTTCTCTCCGTTGGGGTTTTCATCAGGCTCTGAAGCTTTTCTGCCGAGACACTTGTGATACTTCAGTGAGCTATGCCAAGAGAATCTTCGTTTACAAACATTGCATTCTACTGGTTTTTCCCCTTTGTGATGTGCCATGTGAAGTGACAGATACATCTTTTGCCTGAATGTTTTACCACACTCAGTACAGCTGAAGGGTTTATCTCCTGTGTGAATACTTATGTGTCTGGTCATACTTGCTTGTTGAGAAAATCTCTTACCGCACATAGAGCAGCAGAAAGGTTTCTCTCCTGTATGACTTCTCATATGTTGTGTAAGTTGACCTTTACGATTGAATGTTCTACCACACACAGAGCAGTCATAAGGTTTCTCTCCCATATGAATTCTCATATGGCGAATCAGACTTTCATTTCGGCTAAATCCTTTCCAGCACTTAGAGCAGTTGAAGGGTTTCTTTCTACTGTGAACTAACATATGTTTGGTCAGATTTCCATTTTGAATGAATTTTTTACCACACACAACACAGCTGAAAGGTTTCTCTCCTGTGTGAATTCTCATATGATCTGTAAGATGACCCTTTTGGAGAAATCTTTTACCGCACTCAGAGCAGCTATGTGATTTCTTATCAGTCTTTGGTCTCTTATATTTAGTCTTATTCACAGAGCTTACACCTGACTGAAGTTCTCTGGTCTCCTTCCAGTCTGCACTGTCATCGGTCTCAGGCTCAGAGGACTCATCAATCTTGACCTCAATTTCATATTGCAAATCTCTCTCTGGATCTGAGCTCTTGGCTATAGCTGGTCCTTGGTAGTCCTCTCTATCAGCTCCCATTTCCATTTGTTCAGTTTTTATTTGATGAAGCTGTGAGGGTCGAGGTCTCTCTTTACAATCTTCACTCTTTCCAGGGACAGGACTGAATGTGAGCTCCGGTCCTTGAAAATGCTCTCCATCCTGACTGCTCCAGAATTCCTCCTGTTCCTCTTTAATGCGTGGAAGCTTGGCATCATCCTGTTTAAGACAGGAGATCCTGTCCTGCTGCTCAGAAGATTCTTCATTTCTCACTGACAGCTGCTGGCTCTCCTCAGGAAAAACTAAAACACAGAAGATACATTAGTACTGATTTTACAAAACATGGAGTAGTGATAGTTCACAGTTTAGTTCTAAAGTCTGATCAATTTTTATTCATTCAGTTTCAAATTTAAAAAGGTTTTGTCCAGAGAGTTTACCAAGGGAGCATGCCTCACTGGTCACAGAGGGGCGTAGCGTAGAAACAAAGGTAGTAGGAAAACTTTTTCTAACCCTCAATATAATAAAATCTTCTAACTATAGAAGGATGACTCAAGATGTAGCATATTTAACAGGTTGCAAATCAACTTTAACCATGAGCGGGTGCAGGAAAAAATTAGCATGGCCCTAGTTATATTACTGTAGGTTTCCCTCATTCATTATGTTTAACTGTCAGCAGAGGAACTCACAGTTTGTTGCATCTAGTGACATTTAGAACTTCCTGTGATAGTTGCAACAGCCATGGTGTCTGCCCATTAAACATGAAACTAAAAAGAGGTGAAAAAGACTATGCAAACTGAAAAGCAACATAGAAATCAGAGTTTATACATGAAATCTGACATTAAATGTTATACTTTTAGGAGCTTTTTCAAAACCCTCTTCATAAATTTTAAGACTTCATTGTATCTTCAATGTCTAACCCGTTACATTAACAACACAGTTTTGTACAAGTGCAATGCTGATAGTAAGATGATAATGACAAAGAAAGGAAAAGAAAATGCCAGTACAATTTCTTGTGGCAAAATGGAGAGAAAAAAGTGGGAAAAAGAGCAGAAAGAGGCAAAATGGGTGAGAAGTGGTATAAAAAAAAAAAAAAAAAAAGAGTTACAGGTGGCAAAAACGGTCCAAAAGTGGCAAAACCGTGGCAAAAAAAATGATTGAAAAGTGACTAAAATGGGCAAAAATCAGCAAAAAAGGTGGGTAAAATGGGAAATGGGTGGCATTTATTTGAAAAAGGCAGCTTAAATGGGCGAAAAGTGGCAAACAATTACAAAAAGCAGGAAAAATATGTCAAAAAGAAGTGGCAAAGATGGGAATAACGTTTCGAATGAAGACATAAAGGAGCCACAAATAATCACAAAAGAGCCACATGTGGCTCCAGAGCCTCACTGGTGGAGTATCACTGCTCTAGACACTGAATGGATCAACACTGTCAAATATTTTAAGCACTGAAATGTCCAGGGCCAGGTTCCCAGCCCTGAAGGATGATGCTAATGAAAGTCACTTGTTTGACACAAATATCTCCAATTAGTATAAAAATAACTGTTTTCATCATAAATTTGGCTAATAATGAGCCCAAAAACGAAATTCTTACATGACGTCAGCCAGCAAAGAGTTTTAAAGTCCAGAAAATAAAGTTGTATTGTTACCAGGAGTTAGCAATGGCTAACACTCTGCTACATGTGGATTTGACCGTTACCTACAGGCTTAGCTCCCTGAAATACTCACATTGGACATCTTTGAAGACAAAAAGAAACAAACCTGCTCCCTGCAGCTTTATTTCAGGTGTTGAAATCAAATCCAGCTGTTTTCTTTGTCGGTCGAGCTCCTTTCTGTATCCACATGATGTTGTTGGCCCTGACGGCTCTCTCAGCTGTTGTCTGAATAAATCTTTGAATTCCTGAAACCCGGACATTTCTCATCCAATGGTCAAAGAGGAAAAATAAACAAACTCAGAACGCTTTTTTAGTATCAATAAGCGCCAACAGTACGAGCGATCAGCTTAGTACTTGGAAGGGGCATTCACGACCCGGAAACAAAACACCACTTCCTGTACACGCATCTGGCCTTCAGAGTAAAAGTACATGGATGCGTTCGATTAAATTTACAAAAATTGTCTACTTTAGCTTTCACTTATGGAACATTTTCCATCGGTTCTCGACAGAGAGACAGAGTTATATAACACTCAGAGCATTAATTTGCAAATGACTTAACACAGTATAACTATTAATGATTGACGAGAAAATATCTGTGAAATATCTGCGCTGTGAGGCAGGGGTTCACTAGACTCACTGCAGAGCATCTTGGGTAAACAACAGTAAACAACGTTCCCAAACTTTTCAGCCTGTGACCACCGAAAAAAACAGCTCCAGAGAGCGTGGACCCTCACCATCCCTGGAGGCGTTAAGAGTGTACGATTTCTCACAATGTATCATGTACAAATTTACAGTCAGGTACGTTTTTTGTACACATTCAAGCATCGTATTCACTTTATTACTGGCTTATTTAAATTTAACTATTTTTGAGGATATTTTCTACAACGATGGATAAAATATACATCTCTGTTTTTCTTGGAAAGCATCCCCTTTTAGCATCTTCCTGGGCGCGACCCCAAATGGGGGGTATAGAAAATGGATAGATAGATGAAGCAACAGCAGAAAAACCTGTCCAAAATAGATGCTGCAAAAAAGAAGAAGAGAGCCAGGGCTCTCATGAGAAGCAGAGGCTACTCTTTTTCCACTTCAATCCAATAAACAAAAATCTTGGACTTAAACAAGAATCTGAGGTGACATCAATGAACTGCAGTGATGAAGTCATCAGCTGTTGTTGCTCAGCTTTGCTTATCGAGAGTTATCGAGTTAAATGACTCATTTTGAATGGATTTTTAAAGCACACTATTAAGTCCAACTTAAGAAATAAATCCAAGTTCATGCATCTAGAAGCATGAGCCTGAATAATGGTGCATTTGTTTCTGAAATTGTCTGGTACATCATACACTTGATTGATTGGCCAATTTAAACCATCATAAATAATGACAGTGTTTGCCTCAGATCATTTCCATGTGGAGCCACTTTGCATCAGCAGCTCCATGCTCCAGTGCTCTGGGAGAGTTTATAGTCCTGACACTTGAACACTGGATGACTAATAGCTGCCCTTCATCACATCACAACACTCACAAATCCTCCTCCTCATCACAAACATGACTCTGATCTGCGTCCTCATCTGGACTCTCCTCTGCTGCTGCTTCACAGGTAAAGTCAAGACAATCAAACTCTCTCCTCTATCAACATCCGTCCCTCTGAAATGAAGGCCACAAAACCATGATGCTGCTTTGTGTTTTTGTCTGTGTATCCTCAGAGTCCAGAGGACAGGTCACAGTGACTCAGCCTGCAGCGGTGAGCTCTGCTCTGGGAGCCTCCATCACCATCTCATGTAGGACCAGTCATGATGTAATTATCTGGAATCCCAACCATATGTTAGCCTGGTATCAACAAAAAGGTGGAAGAACTCCAAAATTGCTCATTAATGAATCTAGCAGACGAGCATCAGGTATTCCAGATCGTTTTTCAGGCAGTGGATCAAACTCTGACTTCACTCTGACCATCAGTGGAGTCCAGGCTGAAGATGCAGCAGTTTACTACTGTCAAGGAATATTTGATCATAGCAAGTATGATTGGCTCACACAGTGAAAAAGCATCATACAAAAACCTCCCTCATCAGTCAGATTGAACAGAAATTGAACTAACTGCTGCAGCTGCAAGTTTCTGTAGAGACTGACACACTTCACTGAGAACACACAAATGCACACATGTGTGCTGTTAATAGTTTACAGCCATGTTGTCCTTTGTATATGCAAATAGAACTCTTAAGTGACAAAATGTTAACTTCGTTGACCTAGAATTAGTCAGAAACCTTTCTACACAGGTAAAGCTTTAGCTGCCTTTACTAGGGATTCTCAGATGTCTGAATGAGGTGAGTAATAAACATCGTACTAAGTGCTAAACCTCATAGGCACTGTCACCTTTTAAGAGATTATAGGTAAGTTGATCATGATTCAAGTTGTTTTCACTTTGAACAGATCAAGATTAATATAGCAGTGCCTTCTAAATCAAGAAAAGTGAAATTGGACTCACACAATTCTACAAAAACTGAGTGAACAGTGGAAACAGTCAAATCATCATCTTTATGTCCTTTCAATATATAGGAAGATACATGTCTAAAAGCTCAAAAGACATTAAAGAAAAACGTCAGACCATTAAAAGACATACAAATGATAAAATCATATTTTATACTGATGACATCTCCAGTTCTTTCACTGCATAATGTCCCCATTTCCAATTAGATCAGTTAATTTCAGTATGCATACTCATGTATGAACACAACAAATTTAGAAATAAAGCAGATGCTCACTGTAGAACAAGAAAACCCTATAAAATGTTTTGATCAATTAGTGAAAACATCTGTTTTATTGATCCATCTACAGGCTATTAGAATAATTCCAGTCCCTTCTGGAGTCATTCAGAGCTTTTCCAGTGAGTCTCTTCACATCACCATCTCGTGTAGGACCAGTCAGACGATTCATTTTGGAGACAATAAATGGCTACCAGATCATACTTTTCCAGAGTAACACTCACTCATTGTGCACTTTTTCACGCTAGCTCTCAGTGAGAAAAACATTTAAATGATTCACTAAAAACATGGATACAAACTGGGATACGATATGATATAAAAGCTTCATCCTAAATGAGGAGATTTTTTTTCTAAGATTAAATTGAGATTATATATAAGACATTTTCTTTTAGATTGATTTTTATTTCATTTTAACTTCACAGGAAACAAGAACGGATTAATTAAATTCATGGATCTCATTCTTTTTTTAAGAATTACTGTTGGGCTTCTGTGGAAAACAGAATTATGAACAGTCTGAGAGAGAGAGGGAGAGAGAGAGAGAGAAGGGGAGAGAGAGGAATCATCTGCCTCTTCTTAGAGCCATTAATGCAGCTGCAGAGTCAGAGCAGATCAGTACTCTGGATATTTTAGTATCCTCTATCCACCACAAGGCCCAGAGGATTGCAAGTAGTTTTGCTGTGAATACAGAGTTCTCATTTGAAATTCTTTTATTAAATCCATACCCGAGCCGGTCCACAGATACTCCAAATCCTGCAGTGCCACTCTCTGGATCCACAGACCCATCTGTAAAGACTTCTAGATAAGCTCTTTCTTCTATATTGAGTAGATGTTCTTCTTTAGGGCCAATCCCTTCACTTGTTCTTTGATTTAGAAAGGACAAGTTAACATCCACCTCTTGTATTAGCCAAGGAGGCACAGGTGACCAGCTCAAATGTTGTGCTATGCTGTCATGTCTTATTCCCTGTGTTTTGGCCCACTGACTTATGACATCAAGAAATGGTCTGTACTTGACCCTGGGGTCAGAATCGAAGGACTCCTTCAACAGACACCTTGAAGGGAAGGATTGAGGGAAGCCATTAAGTTTTGCCCAGTATCCTGTACAGTTGTCTAGCCTTCAGAGTAAAACTAGACTACAAACATCCAATCCTGACAAACACAAAAATACCTTTCTTTCACTCATATCATTTTTTTTTTTCAAAAAAGGATATTCAACAGAGACAGATGAGACACAGAATGCCGACAAGTAATGAAACACTACAAGTATTTGGAGTTTAAATTGGGTTGCTAAAATTCAAGAGACGAGAGAAAAATCATGCTCTCTCTGCTCTGTCTGCACTTTTAGTGTAATTTCATCTTAATTAAGCATTTTTTGTATGGTTGTGTTATCTGTAGCAAGTCTAGAGCACCTGTTATATCTTTTGTGGTGCTGAAAGACTTTCCCTGCATTTTATATACCTACCATATTACCATATCAATACCATTTTGTATCTAGTGTTACAATAAGTCGTAATACATTATATTTATATTGTCATATTTATTGTATTGTATTTATTATATAATTGCACTTTTTAACTTAAATGCTGTTGTACTTCTACAAAAATATTCATAGGATATAAATATTCATAACACAATTTCAAACTGCTCTGTCCATATGTTGTCATTATAGCATCTTGTTCGCATCTCATGCCTCTCATGTCATGTCAAATTACTGCAGTACATATTATTGGCTGCCAGCAAGTGTGCCATGTCACTTTATATCAACATGTTTCACCTTAACTGTCTTAGTGCACAGTGGTGATCTCATATCTGAACAGTCGGTGCTTATTTGAAAATTAAAAAAAACAAAAAAACAACAACAGCTAACTGATCAATTCTCAAACACATTTACAAGTTAATCATTATAAATCAAGACTTAAACAAATCTGATTTGGATAATCAAATTAAGATTTATCAACATTTAAAGATGTGGTATGGAAAAAATAAATTAAAACACTGATTCAGAGTTTTTGATATGAAAATTTATTTTTCATTTTAATCCTTCAAAGCAAAAAACAGCACATTCATAATTTATCTTCTGTGCTTTGTGTCTTTTCAAAAGGCAACTCTATTTTAAAATGTAACCACATTCAAAAAATGTCATCAGTAAATCAGCCATTAGTCTCAGGTGGAGAGTTTTCAATCTTTACTTCAATCCCTCCATGTAAATCTCTCTCTGGATCAGAGTTCCTGGCTGTTTCTGATCTTCTACAGTCCTCTCCATCAGCTCCTATTTCTGCCCATCTTTTCTTCTCTGTTTTGTGACAGACTGTAGCTGTAGCTAGACTCTTTACACATTTGTGTAGTTTTAGTTGAAAGGACCGACAGAAATTTTGACCACACATGTTACAGCTGAAGGGTTTCTGCCCACTATGATTTTCCATGTGAAGTGTCAATGAGAACCTGCGGCTGAATGTTTTACCACACTCAGAGCAGCCAAAGGGTTTCTCTCCTGTGTGAGTTCTCGTATGTCTGGTCAGAGTAGACATCTGGTCAAATCTTTTACCACACTCGGTGCAGCAGTATGGTTTCACTTTGCTATGACTAATCATGTGTCTAATCAAACTTTCTCTGTGGTTAAATCTTTCATCACATTCAGAGCAGCTAAATGGTTTCTCTTTGGTATGAATTCTCATGTGTCTGGTCATACTTTCTTTATGGTCAAATTTCTTACCACATTCAGAGCAGCTGAATGATTTGTCTCTAGTATGAACTACCATATGCCTCATCAGATGTCCTTTTTCGGTAAACTTTTTACCACATTGAGAGCAGCTGAAGCGCTTCTCTCCAGAGTGAATCATCATGTGACCACTCAAACTCCCTTTCCTTGTAAATGTTTTACCACAGTCAGGGCAGCTGAATGGTTTCTCTCCAGTATGAATTCTCATGTGCAGAATCAGACTCGATTTAGTTTGAAATGTTTTTCCACAATGAGAGCAGCAGTGCGATTTTCCTTTAGTCTTTTTTCTCTTAGCATTATTATTTCCGACAGAGTTTGAACTTGACTGACACCCTCTAGTGTCCTTCCAGTCAGCACTGTCATCAGTCTCAGGTTCAGAAAGGTCTTCAGCCTTGACCTCAGTCTCTGTTTGCAAATGTCTCCCAAGATCTGAATCCCTGGCTTGTTCTGATCCTCCACAGTCCCATCTATCATTTCTTTGTTCCAGCTGTTTATTTCGTCTTGGATGAAGCTGTGAGGACTGAGATCTCTCTTCATCATCTTCACTCTTTACAGAGACAGGACCGAAAGTGAATTTGATGATATCATCTTCCTGAGGTCCATGAAACCTTTCTTCTACATTAATGTTCCACAAATCCTCCTGTTCCTCTTTCATGTGTACAGGCTCAGTGGGGCTCCACTCTTGCTGTTCAGGAGGCTCTTCTTTACACACCAACAGCTGCTGGACATCTGCAGGAAGCACTAACATACAGAAGAAATGAGGGAATCTGTAAGTTTATGCTTAAATAACATCTATAACATTGACATGGTATTACACTGAAAAGTCCTAAATGTCACATTTTTGCCAACTGGGGCAAAATATCATTAATGGCAAGAGGAGAAAAATACAGCAGATTCAGAAACAACCAGAGTCCATATTGTTTAAAAACCAGAGTGGGGAACATTTTCAAAATAAAAAGGCATATTGCAACTGGCCTTTGATTTTTAAGTCTGACATACACTTTGCACTTTTTTGACATGAATTTTGTGGTGACATAACGACGAACCTGGCCTTAATTAGCTGCTGCTAACTGGCTGGATACATTTCAGATGTCTGTTATTTCAGTTGTATGACTGTTGTGAGAAGATTAAGTGGCAACAACAGGCACAAAAAGTCGATTAAAATGTGGCAGAAATAGCTTTTAAGTGCAAAAAAATGGTGGAAATTAGATGGAATGGGATAAAAAATGGATCTAAACTGGCAAAAAATTGGTTAACCATGGTTAAAATGGGTTAAAAGATGTGTACAAAGTGGTTGACCGATGCAATAATGGGTCAACAATAGGCAGAAAGTGGCAAGAATTGTTTTAGAAGTGGCATAAAGAGGCAAAAAAAAAAAAAAAAAAACATTGACAGTGACATTGAGAACCACTGCTTTATAGTACTACTTAGTGGTATAACATTAGTATGTATTTTTTTTTCATCATGTAAAATTGTTTTATTCTGGTTTGTTTTATAAAATGAATAATGTCAGTACAATAAGTGTACATACATCAATCATGGGTCAAAGCATTGCTAAATTTAGTAGATATATTGAAAGCTAAAATGGTAGCCTACTAGATGGAGAGCTATTGAAGGAGCTGAAACAATTGAATTTGACTGAGCTGATAAGGATTCAGGTCATGTCCAACCCATAGGTCTAACCACCTGACCATATATGAGGACATAAATTGTGAGTGTTGGTTGTGTGTCTTAAGTGTTTCAGTTGCACAGCAAATGCTAAAATTGCACTACAACTGTTAAAGAACTGGATGCATTCTGTCTGAGCAGAGGCAGGACTGAAAATTAACACCACTGGAGATGAAAATGTATCATCAGGGGAGGAGATATCAGAAGGAGGAGAAGAACATGCAGTAGGTCAAAGTCCATTGTTTTGAGATTTTAAATGAGTAATTTGGTAATTAGTAAGTCTTATAATTACAGGACACCACCCTGGAATTAGAGACTACTGGTTTGCATTTTATGTTCCCTTTTGCACTTTTTATGGTGGTGATATTGTTAGGATATTTTTGTTTAAAAGTTACTGCAAGAAAAAAGCTAGGTCATGAGACCATCTCATCCACCAGCTACACTAAGTAGCAGTCCACACGTTGTCAGTGAAGACAGTCTTAGTGGACTTTTTTCCAGTAGGTAATGACCTGTATAATTCATCAGGAGGCCCTTCGTGTGTGAAGGAAATTTGCTTTTTCCATGATGGTTCCCAGTGCTGGCTGGCAGGCTAAAATTACTCTGAGCCTCTTGGGTGAAGCATTGAGGCTGCAAACAGCTGCTCTATTGGTATCTATAGATTCATTGTCCAGGGAGCTGGTGTCAGATTAGATGCTCTTTTTATTCCAGACTCAATGCTGTTTCTATACCTGCTCCTTCTAGCCTTCTACCCATGTTGAGCTAGACAGGTTCCAGCATTGACACTTGCTCAATCAATTCTACTTGATCATACCATATTACATATGACACATTACAAGCCAAAATAGTTATCAATATAACTATTACGATATGATCCATCTGAGCAAAGCATGTGCATATTTGATGCTTTCTGGAACAGAGATGGAAAGGACATATAGCTTCTCTGTCAGTCATTCTAAACCACTGATCATCAACTGGTTGCCCGAGGGCCAAATCAGGCCTCCAAAGCATCCTGTGTGGCCCCTTGAAGATCATTAAATTCAGAAAAGGAGGAAAATATGATTTGAATTTTATCTTTTACTTTAAATGTCTGCAGCTATTAAATCCACCCCAAAAACAATTAGTATTGAACATGGACTTAACATTTTTCTTGTCAGCCATCATCAGTACTTTTTTATTTTTCTAATTGTTTAGGACTGGCAGAAATGTTGCAAAAATGGCCGGATGATGATGAAATGGGGGTGGAGAGTGGCACAAGGGGACAAAAATTGCCTGAAAATTGGTGAGAAGAGTTTAAAATGTGGACAAATTTGTAAAAGAGGAAAAAAAGGTGCAAAAAGTATGAAAAAATGGGTTAAAAGTGGCAAAAGTGGTGCAAAAAGGTAAGGAAAAAGGAGTTAGAAAGTGGCAACAAATAGAGTGGCACAAAGGGGATAAAACATGCAGGAAAAGTGTTTTTAAAGAGTGGCACACAAGGCCAAAAATAGGCAGGAAAGTTGCAAAAAGGGTGGCGAAATGGGCAAAAAGTGGCAAAAATAATCAAAAATGGGTTAAGAGCGGCCAAAAATGCTGCAGAAATGGCAGGATGAAGTGTAGAAAAAGGGTTGGAAAAAAAGCCAAAAATGAGTTAATATTGGTACTAAATCACAACTGGGGAGAGCCCATTTTCTGAGATTTTCAGGGGCACAGCTAACTCTGTGGGCAGGCCTGTCTCATTGTGGCCTGGGCATTATAGATAATAGGGACATATCTCATTGGTGATGACTAAAAATGTCCTGCATTTTGAAAGAAAATAAAAATACTAATTCAAAAATATGTTAATCAGACCAAAATACTTATTTCATTTTTGTGTTTTTGAAAGTCCGGACCCCAGAGTCTCTGTCAAGACTAAAACTGGCCCTTATGAAAATGTACTTGATGACCCCTGTTCTACACTCTTTCAGAGACATAACTGATCAGCTCCATCCTTGGCTATGAGTTCACACACAGCCCACTGCATGAGACATGCAGTGCCCAGTTATCACACATGGCTCTAGTCCTATTTAACTACGGTCTGAGAAAGAGACTGACTTGATGGCTGGTTTAGGAATACAGACCAATGCATCATCTTTCCAGCAAAAACTCTGTTGAGATGACAAGAGCAATAAGGTATGAGGCATATGATTAATTAGAGTCTAATTTAGCTCTGCTAAAGTCCTGTCATCAGTCTGCTGCTGTACAAAAAAGATTACACTGGTTATATCCAGCACATACAGCTTATAGAATAGCAGCAGATTTATGGTTTCTTCATTGATTTATCTTAAAGAACAAATATACTGTGCTGTTTACAGATGTAAGGGTTAGCTAAATGCTCAACTCCCAGCTACATTAACAGTAAACAAAGAAAAGTTTTCAGAGGAAGAAAGAAAACAAACCTGAAAGATCCTGAAACCCAGACATTGTAAACACGTCTAAGAGTCAGAGAAGGAAACGAAAAGCCAACTCTGAAGACTTTTCCAGGATTACTCTATTCCTACGAGACGCTGGACCAGTCAAACTGCTAACTGTGCTCTGCAGGAAATAGAGAATTCACCCGGAAACAAACATATCCACTTCTGTAGCGTTATGTGACCTTCAAAATAAAAGGAGAGCTTATGCTACCCAACGCTTCAGAAAATAATTTTACAAATTATGTTCAATTCAAGTCACACTTGGCTTCACTGACATGGAAAACATCATGAGATGTATTGCCAAAGCAATATACACATTTATAATCACATCGATTACAACAAAAGAGTAGTATAATCGGTATCCAAAAATCTGGGTTTAGCTTTAAAACTATGGTTAAAAATGTTGTGTTTCTACAACAACTTTTTTGTTTGTTTGTTTGTTTGTCTGTTTGTTTGTTTCTGAATTTGCAGACAGTCCTGTTCATGGTGGTGATTGAGCTTCTTCTTGGGTCACAACAGCACACATACTGTAACACTTGCACACTGTTGCACTTCACCCAGCAGATAGGAAGCTTCTGTTACGTGTTTGCATGTACAATGAGGCTGTCTGGTATCTATTTCTTGCTTGTGATTAATAGTCCTAATATGCTTATTTACATGATCTGCACGATATGGATCTAGCTGTAAGGATGTCTATTTTTTGAGTCTATATTGATGTTTTTGTGGTGACTACTCTCACTGTTTTTAATGTGTATTTTGATTGGTATAAACCATTTATGTGACTAATAGTAATGCACTTTTTGTACTTTGATGTTTGTTGTCATGATTTATGTTTTATAAATGTCCTTCTTCTGAGTTGCTGTAAACTTTGTCAGGTGACATTTCATATATCGTACTTTTATTTAAACACCTGTTCTTTATCTATAATGTCCTGATGGAGACTCGTGGTGAGTTGAAACGAGTAAACATCCCTGTTTCATAAAGGATTTTTCTACATAAGAGTGCCTCAGTTTTTCAGTTTTGACTGCCATTTCTACAATGGACTATATTTACGAGTAATCTGGCAAGTCACTCTTTAATTTTTTGCTGTTAATAAATTGTCAAAATTGGATAATAAATCAATATCCGAGGACAGCTTCAATTTGAAGTGTAGAGACTTTTAAAAAAGGTATTTGATTACAATGGCACATAAATTATATAACACAAAATAAATAAAGCTAGTATCAGGGTTGATATGTTTTTAGATTTTAATCCTGGTCAGTTGTTAAGATAAGACTCACTCACATAAAAATGAACTCAACTAAATCAGTCACTTTTTGTGACAATTTAAACATGAGCATATGAGGAAAACACAGTATTCTCAACTTTAAGAATGCTGATTTTCATTTCATACATATCCATTTAAGATTTGTACGCAGTATATTTATGTTTGTTGTACTTAACTGACAGAAGACATAAAACATTGTCGAAAAAAACATTCAGAGAGGAATTAAAAAGTTTTATATTCAATATCACTATATGCTACATGAGGCAATGATATTCATCATTTTCATAGAACCACTTTGCATCAGCAGCTCCATGCTCCAATGCTCTGGGAGAGTTTATAGTCCTGACACTTGAACACTGGATGACTGACAGCTGTCCTTAGTCACAACATAAGACACACAAAGCCTCCTCCTCATCACAAACATGACTCTGATCTGCGTCCTCATCTGGACTCTCCTCTGCTGCTGCTTCACAGGTAAAGTCCAGACAATCAAACTCCTCTCCTCTATCAACATCTGTCCCTCTGAAATGAAGGCCACAAAACCATGATGCTGCTTTGTGTTTTTGTCTCTGTATCCTCAGAGTCCAGAGGACAGGTCACAGTGACTCAGCCTGCAGCAGTGAGCTCTGCTCTGGGAGCCTCTGTCACCATCTCATGTAGGACCAGTCAGAATGTTTCTGGTGACTTTTTAGCCTGGTACCAACAGAAAGATGGAGGAACTCCTAAACTCCTCATTTATGCTGCTGACACTCGAGCATCAGGGATTCCAGGTCGTTTTTCAGGCAGTGGATCAGGCTCTTCCTTCACTCTGACCATCAGTGGAGTCCAGACTGAAGATGCAGCAGTTTACTACTGTCAGAGTTATCACTACATCAACAGTCAGAGTGTGTTCACACAGTGAAAAAGCGTGGTACAAAAACCTCCCTCAGTCAGACTGAACAGAAACTGAACTGACTGCTGCAGCTGGAAGTTTCTGCACAGACTGACACACTTCACTGAGATACAAACACTCACTGGTTTCTTCAGTAGACTTCATCAGCTCCTGTATTTTCAGGATTCTATCTTTTCAACTCATCATAAAAACACACAGTACAGACACAACAGAGAATGTGAGATCATACAGAAGCTCCACTGAACTTGATGCTTTTCTCTGTTTTCAAAGTGAGTCATTATTTCAGGATTATGGACATGAAGTCAGTCAGAGTCAAAAGAGTCAAAATGATCTAAAGTGATTAGCTTTACCTCAGTTTGATGTTAAAAAGGCCTGAAGATGAAAAATAAAGGCCAAAGGTGAAATAAGAGAAGTCAATCAAACACATCCTTTTTAGATCATAACTCCTCATCAAAGCTGACAAACATTCAGCACAATATAAAGAGATGATCACATGGAAACATGGAGAATCTTTGAGATGAAAACTTCATGGAGACATGCATCACTTTTATGGAAACCTTCTCAGAATGACAGCAATTCAAGGTTTGTTGTTTGCTGATGATACACACTTCTAGATTCTTCTATGGTTAGCATGACTGAAACAATGGAAATTTAAAATACATGAATCAACCTTTTTTTTTCAAATTTTTGGACAAAGATGTGGCTGTAAAATTTAGAAAACATGCATTTAGACTGAAAGCTGTTGTTCATCATGCCACTAAATCAATCTCTGCATGAAACCTTCAATAATGTTTGTGAAGCTTCCAGTGAACTCACATGATGTTCATGACAACAAAACACAGTAAACTTCCTTTAAACTGAACCTTTGGCATGAGTTTATCTCAGTTAGTGGAGCAGAGGCTCATGCTCAGAGGCTACAGTCCTTGGAGCTCTGACTGCAGGATTGAATCCAGGTCCTGGAGCAGTTTGGAGCATGTGGTCCCCCACTCTTTCTCCCCAGATTCCCTACCTCTGTTTCAGCTGTCCTGTCAAATAAAGGATGAAAGACCCAAAACAATCTTCATACAGTAAACCCTGAAAACTTTGTATTTTTTCCACTGAGTATACAGTTCCATTAAAATTCCAATTCTTCTTAAAACTCATTTTATAGACTTGCTTTTGTATCATTTCCTCTTCTTATGTGGTTTTTATCATCTCACAGATTTTTTTTTTTTTTTTTTTTTTTTTTACCTTATTTTAGTTTCTAATCATATCTCTTTTCCTCTTAATCTTTTACTCACCTTTACTTCCTGTCAATCTCATTTCAATTCCTTGCCCCTTGGCTGTTTTTTAACTGCTACTGTCTTACTCACTTTATTGCTTTTATCTTTTTATCACTTCCTTTTATTTGCCGTTGCTATGATATTTTTTAAATTTTACTGCTTTATCATTTTAGAGCTTGCTTTATTCTGCTTTATTTATCTATTTCTGCCCTCAAACCCCCCTTTCTATCAACATCTGTCCCTCTGAAATGAAGGCCACAAAACCATGATGCTGCTTTGTGTTTTGTCTCTTCAGAGTCCAGAGGACAGGTCACAGTGACTCAGCCTGCAGCAGTGAGCTCTGCTCTGGGAGCCTCCATCACCATCTCATGCAGGACCAGTGTCAATGTTTGGCGCAACAGTTATTTGCAATGGTACCAACAGAAAGACGGAGAAATTCCTAAACTCCTCATTTACAGTGCTAGCAATCGAGCATCAGGGATACCAGGTCGTTTTTCAGGCAGTGGATCACACTCTTCCTTCACTCTGACCATCAGTGGAGTCCAGACTGAAGATGCAGCAGTTTACTACTGTAAAGGGCTATTTGATTGTAGCAAGTATGATTGCCGCACACAGTGAAAGAGTGTCATACAAAAACCTCCCTCAGTCAGACTGAACAGAAACTGAACTGTTTGCTGCAGCTGGAAGCTTCTGCAGACTGACACACTTCACTGAGAAAAGACCAACTTATGTACACAGCTTCATTTACTGTCCTACAGCCCCTCTATCTACAGCAGATAACGATCCACATGTACTTTTACAATGCAACATGTAAAAACTATGCAGAAGCCACTCTAAAGAGTTATGTCTTAGCTCTCCTTATAATGTGTCAACTATGTCCAAACTTAATCATGAATCTTAGTTAAGTGTTTTGCAAAAACGAAAAACTTCATAAGCGTGAAGAGCTATTTTCATGGCACAGCTCAAAATCAAGTAACATCCCTCTGAATCCCCCATAAGTTACAAAAAGTCCAAACAGATTAAATGTGTTCTAAATTTTAGCATTAAAAAGAGGGAATAACTATCATCTTTAGGTTCTTTGAAGATGATAAGAATGAAGCATTGAAAAGCTCAGTAAAGAGACATTGAGATACAGTTATATTTGACAACTCTCAAATTTTAAACCATAATACAACCATTTTAAATCTTAAATAGTTTTGTTTGCAGACTTTAAATGATACAATTCAAAATGTTATTCTTGAAGATAAAACAAAGACATCCATTGAAACTAAACCCATCATCATCCACATCTGCAAAATTCTATATATCCAGCTATTTTAAATGTGTGTAGGGGATTATTGTCCCTCGCTTAATAAATTCAATATTGTCCGAAAAGATTATCACAATTGGAATTAAGAATACAAATCCACACTCAGGATTGTTTTAAACATGCTTTGTAGAAAGTATCATGACATTCTTTATAGCCTGGTCAAGAGGTGACAAATTGAATCTGAAGCTGTCAGAGAGAAATAATTTGACACACTCTGTCGTGCACACAACTGTGTTTGCATATGTGTTCATCCTCTCTGCTCTCAGACGTTAAGAGGACAGTGTTGATCAGTGTCTGTCCACACCTTTCAGAGACACTGACACACCTGCAGCACAATGATGATGTCACTGATTCTACTGATGCTCACCCTGGGGATCCTGGTTCACGGTGAGACTATGCAATAAAAGAAACTGTTGTGAAATATTCTTAATGTAAAAGAAGCTATGCTCTTGTTTGAATGCTGCTCATAGCTTGTACAAACTGTATTTTTCTCAATAATCCTTGTCCTCTGTTTCATGTTTTCCAGGTTCATCAGGAGACATCCTCCTGACTCAGTCTCCTGGATCTCTGTCTGTTGTTCCAGGACAGACTGTTTCTATCAGATGTAGAGCAAGTTCATCTGTGAGTGATGAGGTAGACTGGTACCTTCAGAAACCTGGAGAATCTCCCAAACTCTTGATTTATTCTGCTACAACTCGTCAGTCTGGAGTTCCAGATCGTTTCAGTGGGAGTCAGTCTGGAACTGACTTCACTCTGACCATCAGTGGAGTCCAGACTGAAGATGCAGGAGATTATTATTGTCAGCAGGATTACAGCACACCGTTCACACAGTGATACAACGTCATACAAAAACCTCTGTCAGCTGAAGAGGAACTGATCTGAATCAACAGCCGCAGTCACAGAAGCACTTTGGGAGTTAGAAAGAAGGCTAGTTAAAAATAGAGATCTGTGAAAAACACAAACTTAAACAAAACACAATTACAATGCTGGATGATATTACATCCTGAATATACCTCATAATTCAAAAAGAAAAAAGCTTCTAGGTTAACTTTTAGATAAGTTCCTCCCCTCTCTAATGAGAAACACACAGCACCTCAGACAAAAAACTAAGAAAAGGGAATTCAAATCAAATCAAAAAATGTTTATTGAATCAGTTTCCTTAGTCACAACACCTTTAGAGAAAGATTAGTTCTTCAAATGGATTATGGAAATTTAACAGAAATATTAACTTTAACAAAAAAATAAACAGAAATTATTCCAAAAAAATCAATATAAAAAAGGAATTTGTTTTACTCATTGTTTGGACTATGGGAAATTGTAGATACAATTTCTTCTGATGTTTCACAGACACAGTGGCTGGATAATCTACACATACTGTTAAAATGACACATTTTTGTAGTGTAAAATAATGAGGCAGTATATTTTATTTCAGAACTTTTTCCACAAACAATGAAAAACTTTGGAAGTATCTAATTAAAAGTGAGGTATAACAAAACCTGACTGCATAAATATGCACAAACCTAGACTCAAACTTTGCTGAAGCATTAGAGCAGTGCTTCCCAAAACATGGGCCCATGAGACACCGTAGGTGGGCCACAAAAGGTCATTCACAAAAACTAACAATAATGGAAATGTAGACCACCACCACACATCCCCCTCAAATCCTGTTTAAATTATGATAATCAATCATAAATGTATTCATTTTAAGTTTCATGAGTAAACACAGCAAGAAGTTTGAACTCATGTCACTATTTTACCATCTATTTTGTCTGATGTATACATCCGGTGTCACAGTTTAACTGGTGTTAAATTAATTGGTGACACTCCATGAAACTGTCTACAATGTTACTAGCTTACTGATGTAATAAATGAAACTTGGTATATATACAGAGTTGAATATTCGAAAAATAATATTTAAGTGTCTTTACAGATGCCTAATTAAAAAAAAAAAAAAAAAAAAAAAAAAGAAAAACACATAAATTTAAAAAATAGAGCTCATTAAATGTACTTTGTACCTTTGACCTCAAAGGTAATGTTAATGTATCATATATTCCCTGTAAAAAGATAATAAAACATCTTTATTTATTCTTATTTCAGGTTGTTTTGTATGACAGGCTACTGTGTTATGACCCACCAGGCCAAATTTCAGTCAAGAAGAATATCTCTAAGGTTTCTAAATAAAGCATCAATCATAAAAAAATGAGGCAGAAAAAATTGCTCTACTTACAAAAAGTATGATTCTCTCAAAAAAAAAAAAAAAAAAATAATAAATAAATAAATAATAATAATTGGGGGAGTGAAGTAATTCCACATCAAGACTGGTGGTGTTATGGGTTCTGGTTTTTGCCCTGCTTAAATAAAACTGTGCCAGGAAAGAGGCAAACAACTTTCTAACGGTCTAAATCAAAAATTCAGTCCCACGCAGATCTCAGTGTTTTCACGTTTGCAGCAACCTTATTCCAACACACCTGGTGTGTTAAGACACAAAGTTTGGATTTCACTTCACTGAGACTATTTGCACTGAAACTCCTTTATGAAAAAGAGGATAAAAGGTAACTATTGGAGTCTCATGTTATGGTTGTATAGGTGTTTTTGTCAGCCTCAGAGGATTTTCATGTCTCAAATTGGGTGGCAGCATGTTGAAGTTTGGGAAATGCTGCATTACAGGATTTGGTCTCTCTGAGGAGGAGTCTTTTAGTCTAACATATCTCAACTTGGCAAAATTTGCCCCTTTTTCCTTTCAAAATCACTCAAAGTCTGTCAGATTACGAGGACGTTTCCTGTGCACAGCATTCTTCAAGTCACAACCTATAGATTTTCAGCAAGATTCAGATCTGATATTTGGCTTGGGCATCCCAAAAATTTATCTTCTTCTGGTGAAACCATTATTTTGCAGATTTAGATTAATATTTTATAATGTACAGGAAATGTCCTCATAATTTGACAGACTTAAGTTGCTTTTAAAGGAAGAGTGGACAAATTATTGCTATGCTGGGAGAGGTTACACTGATTAATCTAGGTGTGTCCAAATAATCCAATCAGGTGTTTTGATATTTCCTATTTTTAATTCACTCATCTGAAGAACTTGTTTTTTTCTATCAGATTGTGTTAGTTAATTAATTACATTAACAGTGACAAAAGTTCTGAAATTATGTATCTGTGCCCCATTTTTTACTCTACAAAATGTGTCATTTAAACAAGAGTTTTTAGAGCCACTGAGTACTACAGAAAAAATACAGATTTAATGCTCATGGTCTTGGGAGTGTTTAAAGAAGTGTAATTAATTCCATTTAAACAATGCTCCTTGTTAAAATCTCTTCAGTCTCAAGTTCAGAAAAGTCTTCACCAGTGACCTCAGGCTCTGGTTGTAAATGCGTCTCTGGATCTGAGTTCCTGGATTGTTCTGCGTCTCCATAGTCCTCTCCATCAGCTCCTGTGTCTGCTTCATTTGTGTGCTAATGCATTACGATCAACACACTTGTGATTTTTCAACTGCGAGGGCCAAACAAATCTTTGCTCACAAACATTACAGGAGTAGGGTTTCTCCCCTCTGTGAAGTGCCATATGAAGTGTCAGATAAGACTTTTGTTTAAATCTTTTCCCACACACAGAGCAGATGAAGCGTTTCTCTCCTGTATGAATTATCATGTGTCTGTTGAGATGCCATTCATAGTTAAACATTTTACCACACTCAGAGCAGCCAAAGAGTTTCCTTTCAGACTGCTGTGACATCTGAGCTGTCAGAGAAGACTTGCGGTTTAATCTTTTACCATGCTCAGGGCTGTCAGATGTTTTTTCTTGCCTGTGAATTCTTTTGTGTCTGTTCATGTTTCCTTTATGGTTAAATGTTTTATCACATTCAGTGCAGCTGAACTGTCTTTGTCCCATGTGATTTTTCATGTGTGTAGCCATATTCCATTTTGTTTTGAATTTTTTGCCACACAGAGAACAGCTATAGGATTTTGTTTCACTTTCTGTCCTCGTGTCTTCAGTGTTTTCTTCGGAGTTTAAATCTGACTGATGTCCTCTGGTCTCTTTCCAATCATCACTGTCATCAGTTTCAGGCTCAGAAAAGTCTTCAATCTTGACCTCAATCTCTGGTTGTAAAAATCTCTGTGGATCTGAGTTTCTGGGTTGTTCCGGTCCTTCACTGTCCACTCCATCAGCTCCTGTTTCTTCTTGTATTATTTCATCTGCGTGGTTTTCATAGAGGTCTAAAGCTTGACTGGCAAAGCACTCATGTTTTTTTAACTGATAGAGCCAATTGAATGTCTTGCCACACATGTCGCAGCTGAAGGGTTTCTCTCCTCGGTGATGTGCCATGTGACCTTTCAGATGAGACCGCTGTTTAAATGTTTTAGTACATTCAGAACAGCTGAAGGGTTTCTCTCCGGTGTGAATTCTCATGTGTCTGGTTAGGTTACTTTTCTTGTTGAAGGTTTTATCACATAGAGAGCAGCGATGCTCTTTAGTCTTCCGTACCGTGTTTGTATCTCTTTCCTTCAGATTCTTACAGCGTTCAGTCTCAGGTCCAGAAAAATCTACAGTCTTCTCTTCAGTCTCTAGTTGTAAATCTCTTTCTTGATCAAAGTATCTGCCTGCTTCTGTTCCTGCAAAGTCCTCTCTATCATATACGCCATCTTCACTCTTCACAGAGACAATAGTCAAAGAAAATTTTGTTGCACTGTCCTCCTCTCTTCCCTGTGGATGCTCTCCCTCCTGACTGACCCACAGTTCCTCCTGTTCCTCTTTAATGTGTGTAAGATCAGTGTCATCCTGATCCATATGGGGGCTCCACTTCTGCTGCTCTGGAAGGTCATCTTCACCCACTGAGACCTGCTGGATGTCAGCAGGAAGCACTAAAAACACAGAGAGACACATTAAGAAAAGGTGTGAATTTAAGTTTAAACAAAACCTTGAACTTTTTTTTTAGCTAAGTGCAAAAAACGGGAATACTGCTGTCCACCATGTTTCCTAACTTTTAAACAGACTTTTAAGAAGTCAATCTATCAATCAATCAATCAATCAGTCAATTATCCTACATGTAAACAAGCTTTGCAACAGACACATTCTGATTTGGTTAAAGATTGCTAAGTAGTCTTCTTAAGGGTGTATTACATTGAAGTGATCATTTGAAGTGATCATATTTTCACCCAATAAACCAATAGAGCTGGAAGCGTATAATTATTATAATTATTATCATTAGTAGTAGTACAGATGCACAATATTCTCTGTATGATATTTGCATCCACACCTAAAAAAGTCAACCATCTTATCAGCAGATAGGAAAATTTCTGCCACTATTTATAACCAATATCTGCCTATAGCACCTATCAGCTGTAAATATAGGTCACACAGAGAAATAAGTTGGTGTAATTTTAGGCTGAAACTACAAACCTATGCCAGCCAAAGTCTTTCTTTTTATTCATTACATTCCCTAAACTAAAAAGTGTGTATTAAAGACTGAAATTTTTTAATTTGCTCATGTTCACACTTTAAATTGTGTAAATTAAGGATATAAGTTTTAAATCTGTAATAAATTCAAATATCAGTATTAGCTTTAATTGTTTTTTAAACATCAGCAATTGGACATTGGCAAAAATCAAATACCATGTACCCCTAATATTCAAAATAATAATACCAAAGAATAATCTGCATTAAATTGTTCCTATTTAAAATAAATAAATTGAAAACATAATTAGATTTATGTCAGATTTTGTTCTCTGCTCTTTTTAAAAACACCTTAAAAAGAAGAAATAAATCCACCACTATTATTATTATTAGGTTTTTTTGTTTGTTTGTTTGTTTGTTTTTGGTGCATGCTTTGCTCTTTAACGGCTTTACTGTTGGTTTATCATCTTAACCATTGCCTGGGATGCTTTGCCTGAAAACTACCGTTTCATTACTTAATGTCCAATCAAGTAGACCCTGGACCTTGAAAACGCACATGGAAGTTAGGGCTGGGAAATTAATCGCAAATTAGATTAGCTAAATCTCAATGTGGCCTGCTGCAATTTTCAAATCACAGAAGTTGCAATATTTCTTTAACTTGAAATGTATCAAATTACCAGTTTAATGAATCTTTTTTTTGCAGCAGCAGCAGCAGCAGCAGAGATTTTATGCACATCATGCAAACATTAAAGTGTCAGTTTTTATAATGATTCACAAAAATTCTCCTTTTTGTGTTTTATGTATGTTTTTCTCAATCAAAATGAGTGACATAAAATAAAGCCCTCAAACAAAGCAAATGACATCACATTTGCAATATGAGCAAAAATACTGTAGTTAGCTCCTTCTGTCTAAACCTGATGAAGCCTAGGGTTACCTCACGAAAGTGCTACCCCAGTTGTGATCAGCTGGTAGCCAGCCTCCTCTCCTCCACCCCAGCCGCCTCCTTTATAGTTTAAAGCTTGTTGCACCCCCATTTCCATATTCATGCTACTATGGATTAATTGCTTCTGAAATAATTTCATTGTTTTCAATACACATAAAATTATTTATTGCTTGAATTTGTCCAAAAAATACACAAGATTAACCCAAGAATAATTGCATATTAAATCGCAATCGCAAGATTTGGGGAAAAAAATCGCAATTAGATTATTTTTTTGCAAATCGTTCAGCCCTAGTGGAAGTCTTTCTCATCTCCCCATAGAGCTCAGCAACAACTTGAAATCAGAAAGATACGGATATAAACAAAGGTGTAATTCCATAACTATTATTTATAGCTGATTAAAGTTATACTGATCTAATCTAATGATCAGATGCGTCACCAGAAACAGAAGGACTGTGGACCTGAAATGAAAGAAAACAGCTATTTAAAGTAGGAGCTAGCTGCGGCTAACATCGAGTTGTGTGGATGTTAACGTAAGCTAAATAGTCCTTTCCCTGGAACATTCACATTAAACATGTGTCCAGAAGAAGAAGAAAACAGACCTTCCCTCTGCAGCTTCATTCCTGATGTAGAAATCACATCCAGCAGTTTGTCTTGTTGGTGGAGCTCCTCTTCGTATCTACATGTATGTTCTGACAGCTCTCTCAGCCGCCGTCTGAATAAATCTTTAAAATCCTTAAAGTCTGACATTTAAACACATTTAAGAATCAAAAAGTAACACAAAAGCTGACTCTGAAAACGTTGCTAGTGTTAAACTGCTCATACTGGACGGTAATTCAACCGGACAATGCTAACTTTGCTCAGCAACAAAAGAGCCCTACCAAAACCCGGAAGCAAAACACAATTTCCTGTACGACCATCTGGTTTTCAGAATAAAAGTAAAATTAAAAACGTCGAGACCGGCACTTCCTAAAAAATGAATTACTCGAGAGTGATTAAAAACATTCTCATTCAAAACATCTTTTTTAATTACGATATTTACAGACAAACACTTTCAGGGAGACACTCATAGGGGTGACGAGTGATAAACATTAAACAAAAATTAAACAAAAAATACATAAGACATTTAAAAATGTTCATTTGTTGAAAACAAGTTCCCCAAAAGTAAATGTGTAGAATATCAATGAGTGATTGACAGATGCAAACTGACTTCAGATTACCCCTGTAACAGTGACAGCTTATTTTCATGTAGAGCTACTTTGCATCAGCAGCTCCATGCTCCAGTGCTCTGGGAGAGTTTAAAGTCTTGACACTTGAACACTGGATAACTGACAGCTGTCCTTCATCACAACAAGAGACACACAGAAATCCTCCTCCTCATCACAAACATGACTCTGATCTGCGTCCTCATCTGGACTCTCCTCTGCTGCTGCTTCACAGGTAAAGTCCAGACAATCAAACTCCTCTCCTCTATCAACATCCGTCCCTCTGAAATGAAGGCCACAAAACCATGATGCTGCTTTGTGTTTTTGTCTCTGTATCCTCAGAGTCCAGAGGACAGGTCACAGTGACTCAGCCTGCAGCAGTGAGCTCTGCTCTGGGAGCCTCCGTCACCATCTCATGCAGGACCAGTCAGGATGTTTATTATCACAGCTCCTACTCCCACTATTTACACTGGTACCAACAGAAAGATGGAGAGACTCCTAAACTCCTCATTTACTTGACTAGCAGTCGAGCATCAGGGATTCCAGATCGTTTTTCAGGCAGTGGATCAGGCTCTTCCTTCACTCTGACCATCAGTGGAGTCCAGGCTGAAGATGCAGCAGTTTACTACTGTCAGAGTTATCACTACATCAACAGTCAGGATGTGTTCACACAGTGAAAAAGCGTGGTACAAAAACCTCCCTCAGTCAGACTGAACAGAAACTGATACGCCCTGCTGACAACACACACAGCCAAGTCAACACTTACACCTCATCTATTAATTGTTCATTCCCTCTGCCTACACTAAAATGTTTTTACTATTACCTATCAAATATGTTCACCTCATATTTTACTGCACAAAAATCAAATTCACCTCAAACCCAAGTCTTCAAAGTTTATAGACTTTTCATTCAACTGCAAGGTTGTACACTTTTGAGCCCAGCTCCTTAAATTCACTTCTACCTTCACATTTGACCCTGTAGTAATATCAGAGCTAAAAACTTTGATAAGAGCCAATATGTAGCTCTGATTCAGACCAGACAGCCCATTTTTACTCTGTTTACACCATCTGCTCCTTACATTATGATACAACAGTTTTATCTAGTGGCTACCACTGGAGTAAAAATATGAACACAATGTGGAAGTGCAAAATAACAGCAGTTGTGAGCATTCACTTGTGGCTGGCTGCAGAATCACTGGAAGTTACAGTCAGACCCTGTGTTAAAATGCCCATGTTGACAATAGAGTAAACATGTTTACGATCTGGGTCAAAAAGTGACTTTGATTGAAATTGTTCAGGTCTTTCTGAGCATGCTCTGTACAGGGAGTGAATTATTTTAACCACTTGCCCATTTTGACTTTGAGTAGTATACCAGGTATGAATAATTATGGAAAAAGCTGATGAGATGGTAAGCTAGTAACATGTTGTTTGGCATGAGGCAGAAGACTTACCTCAGCACCATCTCTTTGTCTGTTTTAGGTTGACAGTTAATTTAAGACAGTGCCTTCGAAATGGTGGTGACCATGGACTATTCAAGATGTGTCCTAAGTAACTTAATTTTCTGGGACTTAGAAACTGAACTGTCTTCTGCAGCTCTAAATTTCTGCAGATGCTGACACACTTCACTGAAGAGACAGTGACTGGTTTTATTATTAGACCCAAAAAGCCGCCATATGTTCAATATCGTATCTGTTCCGTTAACAGATAAAACATCACAGCACGGACACAACAGAAAATGCAAACATCGCACAGAGGCCACACAAGATTTTGATTGTTGTTGCTGGGTTTTAAAAGTTTTTAAAAGCTTCCAGTGTGTGAGTGCAGTGATGTCAAAGGTTATAAAGTCTACACCTCTATGGCTCTTTACATTGAAATTATATTTAATCACATATATGGCTCTGTTTGAATTCTTTAAGAAGCTGGTATAAAAATATCTATGGATGTGATCATTTTTAAACGATCTGGCCATGGAGCATTCAGTGACACTGTTGAGTATTTCAGGTAAGTAGAGAAGAAGTAAATCAGAGTAAAAACCGGTCAAAATTATCTAAAGTACTTAGCCTTACTTTATTTTGATGTAAAAGAATGCCCACTTTACAGGTGAATCCTAAAAGTTTTGGATTATTATCATCACAGTACTCTGCTTCCCTGTCAGTGTGTCAGAGATCATTTCCATGTAGAGCTACTTTGCATCAGCAGCTCCATGCTCCAGTGCTCTGAGAGAGTTTATAGTCCTGACACTTGAACACTGGATGACTCACAGCTGTCCTTCATCACAACACAACACACACAAATCCTCCTCCTCCTCACAAACATGACTCTGATCTGCGTCCTCATCTGGACTCTCCTCTGCTGCTGCTTCACAGGTAAAGTCCAGACAATCAAACTCCTCTCCTCTATCAACATCCATCCCTCTGAAATGGAGGCCACAAAACTATGATGCTGCTTTGTGTTTTTGTCTCTGTATCCTCAGAGTCCAGAGGACAGGTCACAGTGACTTAGCCTGCAGCAGTGAGCTCTGCTCCAGGAGCCTCCGTCACCGTCTCATGTAGGACCAGTCAGAATGTTTGGGGTAATGATGAGATGCAGTGGTACCAACAGAAAGATGGAGAAACTCCAAAACTCCTCATTCGTGAAACTAAGTATCGAGCAACAGGGATTCCAGGTCGTTTTTCAGGCAGTGGATCAGGCTCTTCCTTCACTCTGACCATCAGTGGAGTCCAGGCTGAAGATGCAGCAGTTTACTACTGTCAGAGTTATCACTACATCAACAGTCAAAATGTTTTCACACAGTGAAAAAGCGTGGTACAAAAACCTCCCTCAGTCAGACTGAACAGAAACTGAACTGTTTGCTGCAGCTGAAAGTTTCTGCAGAGACTGACACACTTCCCTGAGAACACACTTGTGTGCTATTTAGTTTCTCTTGAATCCTCTTTAACTCTATACATTTTCTTTGAATGAAAAATAATCACTCTAATACTTACCAAATTGAAAATGCAAAAACTAGGCTGGGCCTTTAATTAATTCCCCCCCAGGTGTCCAGAAATGCTTAACTTAGGTGACTCCAAAAGAAAAAAAGTCTAAATCTCAAAGGCACACTCTCCTTCACTTTAAAGTGATCATGATTTTATGCTCAGGATACATAACTTGTTAGATAAAAAAAAATGAATTGCTAAAATAAATCAACTTTTTGGTGATATTTTGAGATGCTGCTCTATGTGCTCACATTTAATCCTATATTAAATCCCAGCGGGATAATCTTGCAGCGCTGTGGAAGCCACAGTATTTTAGAATTATTTTACAGACTATGAAGAAGTTTAGCATTTTATTACTAATTTGATAAGTAAAAAGAATTCATTCACAAACTCTACTGCATTTTCATCCATGAAATTCAATATACATATGAGACATAATTAATAACTATCATTAGAGTTTGAACTTGGGGGAAATTGTGCTTAATTCTTGTCAACATGTTCTACTTTACAGATTAAATATTTTCTTTTTTTTTTTAAAAAAAGCATAACATTGTTCAGATCTTGCTCAGTTTTGTCAGACAATTGTTCTGTGTATATATATATATATATAATTTTGATAAAAATTAGCACTAAAATGGTTTCCCTTGTGTGAGGTCTTTGTATTTTCAAGAAAAACTGCAGCTGAATGTGTACCACAGTCAGGTCAGCTGACTATTTCCTCACTAGTTTTCATAATCATACCAGTGACTGTTGCATCAGATTCTAGCCATGTCTCAGTTTCTGTTGTCTTCTTCCCATCATCAACACTGTTTTTGGTAACAGGCTAAGAACAGTCTTCAGTCCTGACCCCAATCTCTGGTCATAAATGCCTCTCTGGATCAGAGTGCCTGGCTTGTTCTGATCCTCCCCAGTCCTCTACCTCACCTCCTGTTTCCGTCTCTTTTTTTTCCTCTGACTGGCATTGAAGTGCTGAACTCTTACTACATGCACTCTTGTGTTTTTTTAATTGAAAAGGCCAGGGGAATCGTTGGTCACAAATACTGCAGCTGAAGGGTTTCTCTCCTCTGTGATGTGCCATGTGAATCGTTAGACAAGACTTTTGTTTAAATCCTTTTCCACAATAAGAACAGCTAAAGGGTTTTTCTCCTGCATGAACTAACATGTGCTGGGTCAGATTTCCTTTGAAGTTAAATCTTTTACCACACTCGGTGCAGCTGAATGGTTTTTCTCCTGTGTGAGATGCCATATGACCTGTCAGACAAGACTTATAGTTGAAAACTTTGCCGCACAGAGAGCAGCTGAAAGGTTTATTGTCCATATGAATTATCATGTGTGCAGTCATGCCCTCCTTGTGACTAAATATTTTACCACACTCAGAGCAGCTGAAGGGTTTCTCTCCTGTGTGAATTATCATGTGTCTGGTCAAACTTCCTTTGCGATGAAATCTTTTATTGCACTCAGGGCAGCTGAAGGGTTTCTCTCCTGTGTGAATTATTATGTGTGTGGTTAGGTGCCCTTTTCTTTTGAAAATCTTACCACAGTGAGAGCAGACATATGATTTCTTATAAGGTACTGGTCTCTTAACTTTAATATTTCCCACAGAGTTTATACCTGACTGGTTTTCTCTCCTCTTCTTCCAATCAGCACTGTCATCAGTCTTGGGTTCAGAAAAGTCTTCAGACTTGATCTCAGTCTCTGGCTGTAAATGTTCCTCAGAACTGGAGTTTCTAGCCTGCTCTGGCCCTCTGCTAAAATCTGTTTGTATCTTCGTTTGGTTTTCATTAAGCTCTGAAGCCTGATTGCTAATACACTTGTGTTTTTTCAACTGAGTAATCCAACAGAAACTTTGATTACAGACATCACATCTGAAGCATTTCTCTCCTCTACGATATGCCATGTGCGATTTCTGAGAAGACTTTTGTTTGAACCTTTTACTAAAATCAGAAGAGCCAGGGGATTTCTCTTTGGTGTGAGTTCTCATGTGTATGGTGAGATTTCCTTTGAGATTAAAACCTTTACCACACTCAGAGCAGCTGAAGAGTGTTTCTCCAGTGTGTTGTGCCATGTGAGCTGTTAGAGAGGTCTTTTGGTTAAAGCCTTTAGAGCATACAGAGCAGCTAAATAGTTTCTCTCCAGTGTGAATTCTCATGTGTATGTTCAAACTTCCTTTTTGCGTAAAATGCTTACCACATTCAGAGCAGCTGAAAGGTTTCTCTCTTGTGTGAACTATCATATGCTGGGTTAGATTTCCTTTAAAATTAAATCTTTTACCACACTCTGAGCAGCTAAAGAGTTTCTCTCCTCCATGATGTGCCATGTGAGCTGTCAGACCAGCTTTGTAGTTAAAGCTTATGCCACACTCAGAGCAGCTGAAGGGTTTGTCTCCAGTGTGAATTCTCATGTGTACGGTCATATTTCTTATTTGGGTAAACCTTTTACCACACTCAGAACAGCTGAAGGGTTTCTCTTCTCCATGATATGCCAGGTGATGATCCAGACAAGACTTGCGTTTAAAGCTTTTACCGCACTCAGAGCAGGTGAAAGGTTTCTCTCCTGTGTGAATTTGTAAGTGTTGGGTCAGATGCCATTTCCTTTTGAACATTTTACCACACTGAGAGCAACTGTGGGATTTTTCATCAGTCTGTGTTCTCTTGTCGTTTATCCCTGAATGATATTTACCTTTTTCTTTCCAGTCAGCATCACAGTCATCAGTTTCAGACTCAGAAAAGTCATCTGTCTCAAGGTCGGTAAAGTCTTCAATCTTGACTTCGATCTCTGAATGTAAATGTCTCTCTGGATCTGAGGTTTTGGTTTCTTCTGCTCCTCCATAGTCCTCTCTGTGAGCTTCTGTTTCCATGTGTTCAGTTTGTATTTGATGAAGCTGCAAGGGCTGAGGTTTCTCTTCATCATCTTCAGTCTTCACAGAGACAGGACTGAATGTAAACTTGATGATATCAGCCTTCTCTTTATCTTGAAACTGCTCTCCTTCCTCACTGCTCCACATTTCCTCTTTAATGTATGGAGGTTTACTGCCCTCCTGATCTGGACTGGGGATCCACTCCTGCTGCTCAGGAGCTTCTTCTTTAAACACCGTCAACTTCTGGACATCAACATGAAGCACTAAAGAACAGATGGAGAACATAAAGCAAAGTTTAAAATTCTTCAGAATTATAACAGAAATATTGATTTCCAGTTTTTTATATCCCCGTCTGTTACAGTCTTACAGTCTCTCTCTGTTAAGATGTTTTGTTGGTCACAGAGTAAGACTTCTTCCAGAAAAAAAAAAAAACGACAAGATTGTGATGACCCCTTTATATTCTCAGGCACAAAAATGTATTAAACTTTAAGCTGCTTTGGGAAAATGCACAGTCCACTTGCAAGATGGACTATTTCACTATTATGAAAAGTTTGCAGTAAAACTAAAACACACTCTCAACTGCCACCACCTCTTTCTCCTCAAGTGACACTGATTTGTCCAGTCATTCTTTAAGTGGAAACAAGCATTTCAGCAAGATGGATCTGCCTAATGGCAGACATGGAATCTATTCAATCCACAATCTTTGCATTTACTATGTATTATTGCAACAATTACATTGTGGGGGCAATGCTGTGTTGTAATCTGAGGTTTGTTTTTTTTTTTCACAGAGATTTTTGTCTAAAAATTATAAGAAGACACAGAGATACAGAGATATCCATATGCAGAGTCTGCCTTTTTGCAGTTTTCATGATTAAGTTTCACATTTGTATTTTGCATTCAAATGTCTACCTGTTTGGAAATGCATTCTTTCTATATAAATTACAAATGTGGGCACACAATGTTGGCATGCATTATGTTTAATCCTTATTTTTTTTCATATTCCTTTTTCCCAGCTACACTGGTTTAATACGTTGACTTGGTTATTGAAGTAAATTAATAAAACATAGCCCTTCTTTCAGTTACACTGGTTTAAATTAGAAATTGTATAGCCATTAATCATACCTTTCTAAAACTGTTCTTTTCTCAAGAAACAATCATTTCATTAGAGACCTACAGTATTTGATTTCCATGTGGCCTATTCAAGGCACCACCACTGGGTCCTGGGACTCAACACGTTGAAAATCCATCAATATCACTGTTTACCATCATGTTTCTGTGCTTGTTGCAAAAGGGCAAAGCCAAAAGGGGTGCTGAAGATTTCTTCCTCTGAATTTCCCTCATTGTATGCAGTGCAATCAAACACAGTTTGGCCAAAACACAAATCAACGAGTTATAAATCTGGTACACCACTTCAGCAGGCTAAAATTGTGCTGTGTGGTTATGATCCTTGGATAAAAGGTTCAGCTCCCTGAAACAGTTTCCAGATGAAGAAAAAAAGAACAAACCTGCTTCTTGTCGCTTCATTTCAGGAGCTTATCCCACATCCAGATGTTTCGTTTGAACGCGGAGCTTCTCTCTGTACCTGGATGCTAACTCGAATAGCTTCACAGTCTTCCTGTAGATAAATGGACCACTAAAACTACATTGACAGCCTGACGTTCATTCAGATGTGTGATTAGACATTACAGAGATTTGAAGAATCCTTATTACCTTAGCAACACTCTGAAACACAACCTGACGCCGTTCTGAATAATAATCATGAAATCGTTTCCGGGGCAGCGTTATTGTGACCTTCAAAATAAGTGTATGAGCTTTGTTTTAACTTTTTTAGTTTATCCTGTCAAGCCCGAGCCTCTTTCATCAGGCTACCGCTCGAAATTTACGGTCCATCTTTAAATGAGTATAACTCTGTAACTACAATGTTTATTTGAATGATCAAGGTACAATAATAAAGAGGCACTTGTGCAATTTGTTCAGATATGTTACTGGATCAGAGAGCATCAAGTTGGCATTTTTTTTTTTTTTTTTTTTTTTTTTGTGCAATTTTAGCATCTATATCCCATAGAAATAATGCAGTTGAAGTCCAACAATCTCCAGTTGGCCAAAGCACCACATTTTGACATTATCTCTTTCAACTTCATGCCACTAGAAGGCCATCAGGACAAAATAAGAGAGATTTTAGTAAAAAAAAAAAAAAAATAATAATAATAATATATATATATATGTATATATATATATACTTTCAAAGGGGACCATGTTTATGTCTGTAGTACCAGGAACCATCCCTGGGGCCGGAAGTGTCTGGCTATGTAGCGCTACAGCCATTTTAATATGTGTTCATTGATTTAAGTCTTTTTTGAGTTGGATGTGGTGTAAGTAAAAATGGTTTATTTGGGCTTGTAGCTGAGCTGCTTCTGTTTAATTTGATATTTAACATGACTATTTTTGTGAAAATTAGACTAATAGAGAGCAAGTTTGTTTGGATCAAGGCGAGCAGGACTAAATTTGGTCCCACTAGGGCTTAAGAGGTTAATGCAAATGTTAACATAACCATATTTACCAAAAGCTCACAGTTTTGGTCACTGTTTTTTATAATATAATTTTTTTTCAAAAAATATGCAGCTTGTTAACAATTAATAGATTATCAGGCATCTGCCTTGCTCTGATAATGTGCTTCATGCAAAGGTGGAAAAGGTACAAGACCATTGTACTAAAGTAAAAGTAGTTACTTTGGTTAAACTTTGACTAACTAGAAGTAACAATCTACTGAAGTATGAAAATATGGATCTCCAACTAGGTCGTTTATAGGGATGAGAATCCAAATCTGGTACCAACACGGTACCAGTACCAACACATCCGATATCTATGTCACGTATAGCCAAAAGCCAAATAAAAGCCAAACAATAGGGCATTTAAACCTCATTGACAAAAAGATAAAACCCTCTTATTTCATTTATCTGTTTATTTTTTTTTAACATACTGAGGTACAAGTCATCCCCAAAATATACTCAAGCAGAACTACTGATTTCAAAATGTGTTGAAAAAGTAAAAGTACATAAGTTTCCATAAGTGATTAATTACATCACAAACAATGAAAAGTATTCAATTTCAAAACTGTTTGCCTTTCTTCTTTTCTTTACTTTTCTTTTAAGGTAGTGTTTATAACTGAACACTTTAACAAACCACAGCTTCCATGAAATCAAGGTTCTTATGACTTGATCAAACATAACACATGCTCAAATGTCAACTTTAGCAATCAGTATCTCTTATATGCAAAGAGGGTCAAAACTCTAAAATGTTGTAGAATATAGAGTGGCTGCAGGATACTGCAATTTAAATTACTCACATGCAGTGAAGAACAATTTGACATCATGATATCATTCTGTATTAGAGACCAGGAAGTTTGGGCCAGCTATGACAGTAGCTAAATGGGTACACATAAAGGAGTAAGAGAGTACGATTGCTTTTTCTCTTGTGTCTTCTCTCTTCTGTTACTCTGTTTTCTTAGAGGCCTGTAGTGAGTGGAACACCATCAATTCCTGTTATTTGGTGAATGTGTAAAGCAGTGTTAATCAACCCTGCTCAACCAAAGAGCCAAATTGTTGAAAAATACCTTCACAAAAGCCACATTCTAAGTGGTGAAAAGTAGCAAAAACGGCTTGAAGTAGCAATAAAAATAAGTTAAAGGTTGCAAAAACTGTCAAAATGCAGCAAAAATGCATTGCAGGAGGTGAAAATGGGAAGAAATAGTGGAAGAAGGGTAAAAAAAAAACAAAAATGGGTGACAAGTGAAAAAAAATGAGTAACGGGTGGCAAAATGGTCCAAAGGTGGCAAAAACGTGGGGAAAAAATGAGTGGAAATTGACTAAAATGTGCAAAAAAGCAGTCAAGAGTTGCAAAAATGGGCAAAAAATAGGAAACAAGTGGTATTTAATGGCAGAACGTACCTTAAATGGGGGAAAAGTGGTGAAAAGGGGCAAAACTGGGATAGGAATAGCAAAAAGAAGTGGCAAAAAATTGCAAAAAATAGGAAAAAAAGTGGTATTTAATGGCAAAAGGTAGCTTAAATGGGTAAAAAGTGGTTAAAAATGGCAAAAAAAAGGGATAGGAAAGTGGAAAAATTATGTGGCAAAAATGGGCAAAAAATAGGCAACGTGATATTTTAATGGCAAAGATTGGTGAAAAGTAGTGAAAAAGGGCAAAAATGGGAAAAAGCAGCAAAAAGACATGGCAAATTGGGAAAAAACTTTGCAAAAAAAAAATAGGAAACAAGTTGTATTTCATGACAAAAGGTAGCATTAATGGGTGAAAAGTGGCAAAAAAAATGAAAAAAAAAAAGATAAAAATGGCAAAAACTGGGGAAAAATAGTTGCAAAAAGAAGTGGCAAAGAATAAGAGTAGTATTTAATGGCAAAAGTCAGCTCTAATGGGTGAAAAGTGGCAAAAAAAAGTGAAAAGGGCAAAAAAAAGGTTTCCCTTTAAGGTTGGAGAACAACATTTAAGATTAAGACATTAAATAGCCACAAATAGTCACAAAAGAGCCATATGTGGCTCCAGAGCCACATGTTGAGTATCACTGATCTAAAGTATAACTCATAATAGAAGGAGGCGAAGTTGATCCTTCTTTAGAACTTCCATAGTTGGATAAATTCAAGATTGACACCACTGAAAACTCATTTTCTATCAGTTATTGTATCAAATTTAAACCAGGTACAAAAGAAAAAATACTAGCAGGACAAACTATAAACGTAACATTTGCTTCTCATTTGGTGTTTCATGTTTACTAAATCTGTGCAAAAATATTTAATATGGTTTAGTTTAAAAAAAAAAAAAAAATGAACGCATTTAAACAAAACCAACAAACTTCTGGAGTTGATACACTGATCCAGATTCATAATGTTCTACTCCCCAGTCCCCCAAATCAGCTGGTTTCTGCATAATTATCATGTAACAATATAAGGCATCAAGGTGTTACTAGCAGTGGTTGTAACAGTATGTGTTTAAAAAAACTAGCAGAGCTTTTCTTCTGATACAAAACTTTACAAAACTTGCTGAATTAGAAATAGCTTGAATATTTTTAAACCAGTCCAAAATGAAATATTCTAATACTAATACAGTCCTCAGTCCCTGGTTGTACATTTCTCTCTGGATTTGAATTCCTGGGCTTCTTTCATCTTCCATGGCCTTCTCCATCAGCTCCCATTTCTACCTCTCCCTTCATCTCAGTTTGGTTTTGGTGAAGGTGAAGAGACTGGCCGCATAAAGACTTGTGTTTTTTCAACTGATAAGACAAATAAAATCTTTTACCACATTCAGAGCAGCTAAAGGGTTTCTCTCCTGTATGAACCAACATGTGTGAAGCCAGATGCCCTTTTCTGTAAAATCGTTTGTCACACTCAGAGCAGCTGAAGGGTTTCTCTCCAGTGTGAAGCATCATGTGTGAGTTTAGATGCGCTTGTTGTTTAAAACTTTTACTGCAAACAGAGCAGATAAAGGGTCTCTCTCCTGTGTGTACCAACATGTGTCTTTCCAGGCTTCGCTTATCGTTATATCTTTTATCACATTCAGAGCAGCTGAAGACTTTATCCTCTCTGTGATGTTCCATGTGAAGTGTCAGATTAAACTTTCTGTTAAATCTTTTACCACATTTGGAGCAGCTGAAGAGTTTTTCCCCGCTGTGATTCCCCATGTGACGTGTCAGATCAGATTTTTGTGCAAATCTTTGACCACAATCAGAACAACCAAAGGGTTTCTCTCCTGAGTGGACCATTTTGTGTCTGATCAGATGCTCATTTGTTCCAAACCGTTTACCACATTCAGAGCAGGTGATTGGTCTTCTATCTTTTGTGTGTTTTATACCACTTAAACATGACTTATTCTCTCTGGGCTCATCCCAATAATCACTGTCTTCAGTCCCAGGTTCAGAAGAGTCTTCGGACTTATCACTCTCAGGATCTAAGCTGCTGGGTTGATCTGGTTCTCCACAGTCCTCTCCATCAGCTCCTGTTTCCATGTGTTCAGTTTGTATTTGATGAAGCTGTGAGAACTGGGGTTTCTGTTCATCCTCTTCATTCTTCACAGAGGCAGGAATGAATGTGAACTTGGTGGTATCAACCTTCTCTGGTCCTTGAAGCTGCTCTCTCTCCTGACTGATCCAAAGTTCCTCCTGCTCCTCTTTAATGTGTGGAAGATTTTGGTCTCCCTGGTCCAGACTAGGACCCCACTCCTGCTGCTCAGAAGGCTCTTCTTTACACTCCGACAGCTGCTGGACATCTGCAGGACACAGTCAACAAAAATTGAAAAAATGTCAAGGAAGATAGCTTCAAAATGTTTAAGCAACACTTCATAACGCTGGGACATCAAAGAATGATGTTCAGCTACACAGGTGGTGACTATATATGAATCTGATAATCTCAAACTTTTTTGGAGATACTGCAGCCGGGTAAAATGAGGAGATAGAATAAAGAAAACTAAATACAGAAAATGGAGGTGATAAAACTCATGAATTAAAAATGAAATGATAAAAATGCAAGTGAAAGAAGGGAGTGATTAATTATGAAGGAACTGCAAATTAGAAAAAAAAATAAAAGCATAAAAATCAAAGTGCCTGCTCATTTCTAAGACACTTGTGAGAATCTTCATCATGGAAAAAATTCGTTTGTGTGATTTTTAACATTACATACATTAAGGTTTCTGCACTTAAACTGGCATTTAAAGGGTTGAATTCCAAAAGATTAGTTCATAATTGATATTCAGGACCAGGTCTGATTCTTTATTTATTTATTTTAAAAGTAATACAAAAGAAGGGGGTAAAAGATTGATGTATATTTTTACCATTATAGATAAATAAAATAATATTTTTATTTATGTATACTGGCATTTTGCTCACAAAAACCTTCGGTGTAACAATTTATTTTACAGCATCCGAGGGTTAATCTTCCCTTTAAGCCTTAGGTATACCTAAGTACATTTTTCGCATTCTGTTTTGGATTTCTTGACCTGAATTGTGCTCTGTTGATGTGATTGGCATGAAACTGCACAAAGATGTGTATTTCTGCTCATGTTTAATTTTTCAAGCCAAATCATTACATAACCTGTTTGGTATCGTGTATAGTAAAAATACTCACGTTGGTGTCCCTAGGTGACAAAACTTGCCCGTTTAAACCCATTGTAATCGCTTATTTTGATTGCAAATTTGCAATACCATGTATTAGAGATGCACAATATTATTGGGCTGGTATCGGTATCAGCAGATATCAAAATTTCTGCCGATATTTACATCTGATATTTTGTCTGTGTATTTCAATATATCGACTGTAAATTTTGTCCATATATACTGATAAATTAGTGGAATTTTAGGCTGAACTAACAGATGTATGTCAGGTGAGGTATTTTTCTTTATCTTCATTCTTTAAACTTGAAAGTGTTTTTGTAAGGGCTAAAAATTGTTTCCTTAGTCATCCTTAAACCTTAAAGTGTCCAAAGGACTTACATTTTTGTCCCAAAAGGGTATTTAAATATTGGCATCAATATCGGTATCGTCTAAAATGAAGCTGTAAGTATTGGCATATCAGCAAAAGTCCTATATTGTGCATCCCTACCATGTATCACTGTTAACGCCATTACCTGTGATGCACTTTTGAATAGGAACCATATACTTGCAATTTTTACTAGTAACCACTTGACGGCGCCATTATCCTTTTTGGTTCAAGCATGTATCCGTAGGGCACTGAAAAGACGCACTTACAGTGGGATTTTTTTTTTTTATATAGATCTGTGAAATAAAGGCATATAAAAGAAATCAAATAAAATGTATGCGGGTGTTGATATGAATGTAAACTTGGGTTTTGCATGTTAGATATGAGAAATTGCATCTCTGAAAGCGCCACTCCAACGTGCTTCGTTAGGGGCATGCTGCAGGTCAATGTTCAGAGCCAAACTGCATCAATACCCACTGATCAGAAGTCTCCAAACAGGAAGTCAAAAGTTTAGAGTATCAGGTACTTCAAACGATGTCATGATTAGAACTGAAGGTGATTACAAAAAAACAAAAAAAAACAATGAATTTTAAAAACTGAACATAACCATATAAAGAAGGGGTCAAAATGTTTCCTGGGGTCAATATTTTGCATAATTTCCACAAATTTCTGGACACTGCAAAAAAAAAAAAAAAAATAATTAAAATGCATAAAACTCGATGTCAGCGGTAATTGATTACATATGACCACCTTTGATAACGATTTAAAAAAAAAAATCCAATTAGCATTTTTAATGTGGAAAAATTCTCATTCTGCTGAAGTGATAATTGAGCAAACTGGCATTTAAAGGTTAAAAAACGTAAAATCATGACAATGACCAAAGATCTGCTATTTCATGAAAAGAGCTGAAAGTGATAACAGAAAAAATGAAAATTTGTTTGTTAAAATAATATAAATCATGAATTTTACCATTTAATTTAGGTGCAGAAAGTGTTCCCTATGGAAATATGTGTATAGTGATTTAAATGGATGCCTAAGGGTTAATAAATGACAACTGTGGTCTAACTGTGTATCTAATAATAACTATGCAGACTTGAGTATTTTCCATCTATAACAATGATTCAGCTTTTCAGGTAGGTCAGTCTCTGACAATCACATCCATTAATAATGAACTAAAAACACTTCATGAACAAACCTGTTCTGTGTAAGCGAAGCTCGGGGTTCAACACAGCCTCCAGTAGTTTCTGTTGTCGCTCCTTTTCCTTCATTGATCGACAAAGTTGTTCTTCATACTCTATTATCGTTCTTTCAAACAGCCCAAATATCTCATTAGCAGCTGCAGTCAGTTGCTTGTTGATAAACTCTCTCAAAAACTGGGCTTTAGACATTTTGAAGAAGTGACGCTGACTCTTTCTTCACACAAACTCCGTCAAAAATTGAGTCGCACTGGTCGTTAGCTAGCAGGCTAAGCTAACTCTAATAACCTCGTGAACTTCCGGTGGATCAGTCAGAGAAGGAAAAAAGGAGCTCAAAATCCATCCACAGGTTTATTAGAGATACGGAGACAATGGCTCCTTTCTGAACAAACACGAGAACCACGAGGAAACTTAAAAACCCAAGACGAACAGTTTTCATTCTTCTTCTTCTTCTTCTTCTTCTTCTTCTTCGTGTTTTTAATGCTGTTGGCATCGAAAAGTTGCATTACTGCCCACTACTGGTTTTAACTAATACTGCAGTTTCCTCACTTCTAACTCATTACAACTTCTTTGTCCTTATGGGCAGATTTCAGTCTTAACTTTTAGACTTATAGCGCCACCTACTGAACAGGAAAAATCACAAATTATCTTATTTTGCAATCTAAATACAATTAACAGTGAGGAAAAATCCCTCTGTGTCTTGACTATTATTATTATTATTATTATTATTATTATTATCAGTATTTTTTCACATGAGGCCAGTTTTGGTTAGGTTTACATGGCCCGTTGTCCTTAATACATACAATACATACATGCATCATTTCTGCCTAATATTTAAATTAGCTTGATGATCTGAAGTGTGACGAATATGTAAAATAAATAGATAAATAAATACACTGAATAAATCAGAATGGGAGCAAATACTTCTTCCACAGCAATTGTATCTCCTCCATCTACTCAGTATCCCTCAAAGCTCCTGTCTCTTCCTGCCTCTTATCTTTTATTGTTTCCTTACCCAGGCATTGTTACATTGGTGCCTAATACATGTTCTGCATCTCTTCACAAGTTAGCTTTTGTTAGTCTGAGGCATTGTGTTTTCAAACTTGATAAAAAAAAAAAAAAAGAGTTCCTCTGTTCCATCATGCCCCTAAGTGTTCCTTATTCTGTGTGTGTTCTGCCTTTATAGTCCTCATCCTACTTTCAGTGCTGGATTCCAAGAATAGTGCTTTAAAAATTGTTTGTCCCTCGCCCTTTTCTAGATGACATTTAGCAAGGGATTTCGTGTCAGCAACTCGTTAGTGAAGTGTGTCAGTCTGTGCAGAAACTTCCAGCTGCAGCAGTCAGTTCAGTGTCTGTTCAGTCTGACTGAGGGAGGTTTTTGTACCACGCTTTTTCACTGTGTGAACACATTCTGACTGTTGATAACATGTATACTCTGACAGTAGTAAACTGCTGCATCTTCAGTCTGGACTCCACTGATGGTCAGAGTGAAGTCAGAGTGGGATCCACTGCCTGAAAAATGACTTGGAATCCCTGAAAATCGATGGTTAGCAAACTTAACAAGAAGTTTAAGAGTTCCTCCATCTTTCTTTTGATACCAGTGCAAATGGTGGTGTGGGAAGTCACTGTAATAATTAACATTCTGACTGGTCCTGCATGAGATGGTGACAGAGGCTCCCAGAGCAGAGCTCACTGCTGCAGGCTGAGTCACTGTGACCTGTCCTCTGGACTCTGAGGATACAGAGACAAAAACACAAAGCAGCATCATGGTTTTGTGGCCTTCATCTCAGAGGGACAGATGTTGATAGAGGAGAGGAGTTTGATTGTCTGGACTTTACCTGTGAAGCAGCAGCAGAGGAGAGTCCAGATGAGGATGCAGATCAGAGTCATGTTTGTGATGAGGAGGAGGATGTCTGTGTGTTGTGATGAAGGACAGCTGTCAGTCATCTAGTGTTCAAGTGTCAGGACTATAAACTCTCCAAGAGCACTGGAGCATGGAGCTGCTGATGCAAAGTGGCTCTACATGGAAATGATCTGACTGACTCCAGCAGGCGTTACCATTACACTCACGATAATGACAATTCAATTGATTTCAGTATTAGAAATGTATTTAAAAAGAAAAAAAAAATCTTTGATCCAATTCTGATTTATTATCTTTGGAAATGATCTGACTCTTTTAAACAGGGGTTTAAAATACACTCATGATTACAGTTTAGAAATCTTTTTGAGCAAAAAATTATTTGGAAGCAGAGGTTACTGAAGAGCTGCCCCCCCCCCCCCCCCCTTTTTTTTTTTTTTTTTTTTGACATTTAAAGCAAAGAAACGTGTTTGAAGACCTGCAATGACTAGTTTGGAGTTGTGCAACACCACCTCCCTTATAACTACTGAATTGTCACACTCAAATGTTGGGTTTATTCTACCATTGTTTGTCTTCCTGTATAGGTCTCTGTTTGCACACTTATACCTTTTTCTCAGTTCATTTCATTTAAATTCTGAATTCAACAGGCTTAATTGACCGGAAACACGTCAGTCTGCATTACCAAAGTACAATTGATAATAACAACAATTACGGCTCGGGGATTTTGTTAAATTCATTTTATAAAGTGTACGACAAGCAGGCCGTTTGTAGCTCTTCTTTTATTCTGAAGGCCGGATGAGGGTTCAGGAATTGGTGTTTTGTTTCCGGGTTATGAAGGCTCGTCTCCGTCGAGCACAGTTAGCATGTTAGATCCAGCGTCCTGTTAGTGCAGGATAATTCTTGACAACTGTTCAGAGTTTCCGGTTCCTCCTTTGGCTCTTGGATGTGTGTAAAATGTCTGAGTTTAAGGAGAGTTCAGGTTTGTTTTCTTTGTCCTTCAATGAAAGTATTTACTGTACATGTTTCATGGAGGTGAGCCTTGAGCTAACGTTCACATCCACACAGGACGGTATTAGCATTAGCTAGCTCCTGATCACTATAAAACTTTGTTTTTTTTACTTTAACACTCGTTGTTGACTGATGTGTGATGCTCTAATGTGTCTGCTTGATTTTGTCATCATCAGTGCAGATCAGTGAACAAGCTAAATCTTAAACAGAAATTTAATTCAGATTTTCAGATTCCATTTTGCGTTATTGAAAGTCTAATAATAAAGAGGCAAACACAGTAATATTGGAAGCAAAAACATATTTAGCCTCCTTGCTTTTCTGTAGGTTGCTGACAGACCTCTCGGTTGCGTAATGGTAAAAATGAAAAAATGTTTGAAAATGTTGGAAACACAGCCATATCCCTTGTGATTAGCTTCAATTCAATGTAAGAAAAATGTTTGAAACAAATTAAGGCTGTCAGATGTTTAAGTTTTTTACAGCGTGGTTCATCTCAGCCTAAGTGTAGTTTAATCCTGATTAATCCTCCTTTGTCACATTGTTAAAATCCACATTTTGCATTTAGAAGTGTTTTATTTCATCTTGGATTTTTGTACTGTCTTACACGAAGGTTAACCGACTTCCTGTCAATAGACACCTGCTTTTAATTTGAAAGAAAACAAAGAACTTCAAGTACATCAAAGATTAAAGCATTAACTTAACTGCAGTGTTAATTTTGGCAGCTTTATTTAATATTAGTTTTAGTTTTTGTCTTTAAATGAAATGCATTTGTTAATCTTAGTCTAGTTTTAGTCATTTTGTCAAAAACTAAACTTAGTTATTGTCAGTTTTAGTCATCACAGATGTATTTTTGTTAGTCTTAGTCTAGTTTTTGTCATGGAAAAAAAGGTGAATAGTCGACTAATAGTTTTAGTCACAGTTTTAGTCGATGATTAACACTGCTTAACTATAGAAAAAATGAACTTGTCATGGATAGAAAAGGAAATAAGTGGACAGCAAAAAGTGTAAATGTTTGACAACACGAAGTCCAGATTACTGTTGATTTGTCCTTTGAGTTTTTAGAGTAAAATGAGACTTTAAGGAGCAGTGGTGGAATTATTTTACATCACTGTGGCTGCAGGGTGCTGCAGTGTCTTAATCAAAGTGTTCTGAAAGGAACAATTAAGTAGGCTATGTGTTAAAAATGCACTAATCCTGGACCTTATTAATCCTATTAATGCTGATAGCTCTAAAAATTTTTTTTTTTACCAAGTTTGTCTAATTTATATGCCCTTGTAAAAAGTTGTGCATGGGCAGTCTTTTAGAGTTTTCTTTTTTCTACCATCATGCATAAAATGTTCCAAAAAAAATTTTACCATCCTGAAGAAGATCTCAATTATTGCCCCCAAAAATGTACCCAAAAAGATTGACGCGAGTGCAGAACCGACATTTGTTCCCATACCTGACCTGACCGACTTAAATTGCAGTGAACTTGCTGAAACAGAATATAATTATCAATGAATCACTTTGGCTTTAGCAGTACTACAGTTTTCTGAGGTAATTGATCATGATGGTCAGAGTTGCAGCCACTCCTATGAGAACGACTCACAGCCCCAGCTTGGTTCTCTTAATCACTGTGGATTTAAGACCAGTGAGTCATCAGTTTAAACATACCTTCATTAAGTAGACTTAATTAAGATGCAAATCTGTACTCAAGTGACTGAGTCACACTTTCTGCCTGTAGCCCGTCTCCTAAACACTCACACTGCTCTCACACGAGGTGGAAGTAGGGATTTTTGGCCACTGGCCAGAATGAAACAAGCATCTGATAGGGATTGAATTTGCATCACTTTCTGTCACAGATCCCTCTGTTTTGATACCACTGGTAGGTTGAGAAAACTTAACTGACTCTGCATTAAAGCACCTGCATTTGCATTGTCTTTAAAACAACAAGATGAGCTTTGTGGTAAGACCTGGAGCAGCCTGTGAGCCAGATGTAGGCCTTTTAATTTTTATATGACCTGTAGGAGTCTGTCTTTATATCAGCTTAATAGTTTACTATGTCAGCAAATTGATAAATATTATGTTGCATAATCGGTTGAATTCTCCAACTTTTTCAGCCTATTCTGTTTGTTGTATTTTTTCTTTGACTTTGTACATATTTTTCAATTAGAGCTGTTTCTATGCAAAATGTGAGCATAAACTCACTCATATGTCTTCCTTTATTTCAGAACTTCCTGCTGATGTCCAGCAGCTGTTGGTGAGTAAAGAAGAGCTTCCTGAGCAGCAGAATTGGAGTCCTGATCTTGATCAGGAAGACACTAAACCTCTAGACATCAAAAAGGAAGAGGAGGAACTGTGGATAAGTCATGAGAGAGAGCAGCTTCAAGATCTGGAGGATGCTGATATCATTGAGTTCACATTCAATCCTGTCTCTGTAAAGACTGAAGACGGTGAAAACAAACTTCAGTCCCCAGATTTTCATCAAATACAAACTGAACAGATGGAAACAAGAGTTTATGGAGAGGACTGTGATGTATCAGAACAGGCCAGGAACTCGTATCTTTTAGAGGGACAGCTACAACCAGAACCTGAGGTCAAGAATGAAAACTTTTCCAAACCTGAGACTGATGACTGTGGGAATGTGAAGGTCAGAATAGTGTGTGAGTCAGATTCAAACTATGTGGAAAAAGGTAAAGATAGGGGACAGAAGGCTGATATGAATTCACGTTGCTGCTCTCAGTGTGGTAAAATATTCAAAAAGAAAGGAAATCTAACTGTACACATGAGAATTCATACAGGAGAAAAACCCTTCAGCTGCTCAGAGTGTGGTAAAAGTTTTAACAGTAGGTCCTCTCTGACAGCTCATTCGACACATCATGGAGGAGAGAAACCCTTCAGCTGCTCTGAGTGTGATAAGAGCTTTAATTTTAAAGCTCATTTGGCAGTACACATGAGGATTCACACAGGAGAGAAACCATTCCGCTGCTCTCAGTGTGGTAAAAGGTTTGCCCATGGGCGATCTCTGACTAAACATCTGTTAATTCACACAGGAGAAAAACCCTTCAAATGTTCTGAGTGTGGCAAAAGTTTTAGCGACAAGTCAAACATGACCAGACACAAGAGAATGCACTCAAGAGAAAAACCATTCAGCTGCTTAGAGTGTGGTGAAAGCTTTGAACAAGAATCTCTTCTGGAAGATCACAGAGGGGACAAACCACTTGGCTGCGTGTTCTGTGATCAAACATTTATTTGCCCCCTTCAGTTAAAAAGACACAGTTGTTGTTGCAGCCCTCCTTCAGAGCCACATGAAAGCCACATGAAGTTAAAAAGACAGGCTGAAACAGCAGCACATGAAGACGACCACAGAGGGTCAGAACAAACCAGAATCTTAGACACAAAGCAGCATCTTCAACCAAAGACTAAGAGCAAGAGTGAAGATATTTCTGAATCTGAGACTGAAGACAGTGATCATTGGAGAGAAACTTCTGGTCCCAAGTCATTATCAAACTTTGTGGAAAACGTCACAGATGAGAGACCAGCAGCTAAAAGGAAATCCTGTGCTTGCTCTGAGTGTGGCAAAACGTTAAAAAGCAAAGCACATCTGATAAGACACATGAGGAGTCATACTGGAGAGAAACCATTCAGTTGCTCTGATTGTAGTAAAAGATTTAACATTAAGGGAAATTTGGTCAGACACATGAAAATTCACACAGGAGAAAAACTCTTCAGCTGCTCTGAATGTGATAAAGCGTTCTCTCAGCAGTCTTATCTGAAAGCACACATGGTATATCACAGACAGGAGAAACCCTTCAACTGCAATGTTTGTGACAAGAGATTCTTTTGGCGCTATCAGTTGAATAGACACAAGTGTGTTGGGGGGCATGATTCAGATTGTGATGAAAACCAAACTGAACCAAAAAGAAGGACAGAAACAGAGGGTACTGAAAGGGACTGTGGAGGATTACAACAAGTCAGAAACTTAGATGCAGAGAGGCATTTACAACCAGAGATTGAGGTTAAGATTGAGGGCCTCTCTGAACCTGAGACTTAAGGCAAAGATGACCTGTTCTAAACTGACATGAGATTTTTTATTGGTTTAAAAAGTTATCCATGGTAATCAATTGAGCTGGAATTACTCTCTAAAAATAAAAATGAAGTTACACTGCAGAGAAACCATGAACTTTCTATTTTTACAAGACATGGATAAGCAGTAAGCGATGAGCTGTGTTTCTGACACAAGATTAATTGACCATACAACACTCTCAGGCCTTAGGTGTTAAAACTCTAGAACTTGTCATTTATTGTGAAAAAAATATATATATATTAATCTGTAGTGTACTGTCTGGGATGTGTACACGGAGCCAGGTTTCAGTGAAACGCAGGTTTTCTACAAACATTATTTTTTAATTTTTTATAATGAGCACTTGGTCTGTCCTATTTGCCAGGGAGCAGACATTCTCCAGGTGTTTTGATGGCAAGTGCGAAATCTATCTACCCCATAGGTGTGTCTCATACAGAGTTGCTGCCCCTCCAACCAAAATCTCTGAAAGATTTTCTGGTTCAGTGAAGACTGCCGAAAAAGCTCCTCTCTGGTGAATGTGAACAGAGAAGGAGAGCAGAAAACTAAACAAGCACATGAAAAGTACGAGAGAGTCAAGTCTTGAGGCTGCAGAGTCTGTGATTATATTTATTGAAACTATTGTGTTTTAATTTTATTATTATTTTTTTTAATGAATCTGATTTAATATTTTTGCCAAGTCCAGAAAACATGATGCAATAAAAATACTACTTTTGAAAAGTAAATGCCTGTAATTTTTTTTGTTGTCCCCAAAGTTAACCCTCTGCCTATTCCAACATGAAATGTTGACAGAGGCTTTCAGGGCAGGTGATACAGATGCTAAGTGACTTTCCATGGAAATGCTCTGATTGATTTAGACTGGGTTACTCTGATGGTAAGTTATTATATATTAAAAGCAGCCTTGCATGTTAAGATATGCTGACTTTATTTCTATATATATGTTTTGTAAAATAACAATAGATTTCTGAACTTTGGAGGAAATGTGAAAAATAGTCTAGGGCAGCAGTACTCAACGTTGGGGTCAGGACCCCACTGGGGGTAGTGAGATGCTTAGATGGGGTCTCCAGATGCCTTAAAAAGCTAGGAATATTTTTAAATTACACTGTTGCCACTTTACACCAAACTATACCACATTTTTGCCACTTACAACCCATTTTATTCTCAATTTCCAGCACTTTTTTCTGCCTTTTTGCCACTTCTAAACCAAATCTTGACACTCTCCACCTATTGTTGGCTCTGTTATCACATTGTTGCCACTATTAACCCCTCTTTACCACTTTTTACGCCATATTTCACAATTTGAGATGCCCATTTTTGTCAGTTTAACCCATTTCTTCTAATTTCTGTTTCAGCTAACCCTTTAAGTTTGTTTGAATTTTTCATCTGATTTCACTAAAGATCCACCTATCTCCCAGAGCACTGCTCCAGTGCTCTCCCAGAGCACTGGAGCATGGAGCTGCTGATGCAAAGTGGCTCTACATGGAAATGAGCTCATGAATGATCTGATTCTTTCATTATTCTTGCATAATTTTTCTCACAACTTTGTACACAAATTTAGAATATTTAGTTTACTCATTTATGTAATATTTCTGTTGTTTCTGTCAGGTTTGCTCCTTACTTTGATAACAGGAAAAAAAAACTCTGGATCAGTGTAAAGTTACTACAGGCCAAAAAGGATGGATATAAATAGTTGTTGTTTTTACAGAATTTAACTCCCATCTCAGAATTTCTTACATTAAATTTAGTTTGAATTCAACTATAAGTAAACGCAATGACACTGATATATATTTGGTCCCCCTTTGCAGCTGTAACAGCTCCTCTGTTCTTGAAAGGCTTCTAACAAGATTTAGGAGTGTTTTGGGGAATTTGTGCTCATTCGGTCTGTAGAGCATTTATGAGGTCAGACACTGATGTTTGGCCTGGCTCACAATCTCTGTTCCAGTTCATCCCAAAGGTGCTCAAATGTCTTTACATCAGGGCTCTGGGCAGGCCAGACATCTTTTTTTCCATACAGAACTCATCAGACCATGTCTTTATAGTCCCTACTTTGTGCACTGGGTCACAGTCATGGTAGAACAGTAAGGAGCCTTTCTCGAACTGTTGCAACGAAGTTTGGAGAAGTTCCTCTGACCTCATTACTTGATTTTTGCTCTGATATCATTGTCAGCTGTGAGACCTTTATGTACAGAGGTGGGTGCCTTTCTAAATCATGTCCAATCAATTTAATTTACCACAGGTGGACTCCAGGCAAGGTGTAAAAACATCTCAGCAAAGATCCAGTGAAATGGGAGGAACCTAACCTAGATCTAAGTGTTTTACAAAGGGTTTTAGCTGTAGGCATCACCTCAGCTGGAGGTTTTTGGACATCTTGAAGACACAATGAAATACACACGTGTGTGGAGTGGTTCCTGTATAGATTAATATGGGTATGTACAAATAGTTTACATGTGGGTGTCATCAAATCCTTTGATCTTTCAGGATTGATTTTAATTTGTTGTAAACAGTGAGGTTGTAGTAAAGAACACCAAATAGCAGACAACTATAAACATGTCCTTTCTCAGTGAAGTGTGTCAGTCTGTGCAGAAACTTCCAGCTGCAGCAGTCAGTTCAGTTTCTGTTCAGTCTGACTGAGGGAGGTTTTTGTACCACGCTTTTTCACTGTGTGAACACCCACTGACTGTTGATGCTATGTAAACTCTGACAGTAGTAAACTGCTGCATCTTCAGCCTGGACTCCACTGATGGTCAGAGTGAAGGAAGAGCCTGATCCACTGCCTGAAAAACGATCTGGAATCCCTGATGCTCGATAGGTAGCACGATAAATAATCAGTTTAGTAGTTCCTCCATCTTTCTGTTGGTACCAGGCTAGTAAGTGGGCTGCCCAACAATAACAAACATTCTGACTGGTCCTACATGAGATGGTGACTGTTTCTCCCAGAGCAGATCTCACTGCTGCAGGCTGAGTCACTGTGACCTGTCCTCTGGACTCTGAGGATACAGAGACAAAAACACAAAGCAGCATCATGGTTTTGTGGCCTTCATTTCAGAGGGACGGATGTTGATAGAGGAGAGGAGTTTGATTGTCTGGACTTTACCTGTGAAGCAGCAGCAGAGGAGAGTCCAGATGAGGATGCAGATCAGAGTCATGTTTGTGATGAGGAGGAGGATTTGTGTGTGTTGTGTTGTGATGAAGGACAGCTGTCAGTCATCCAGTGTTCAAGTGTCAGGACTATAAACTCTCCCAGAGCACTGGAGCATGGAGCTGCTGATGCAAAGTGGCTCTACATGGAAATGAGCTCATGAAAGATCTGATTCAGATTTCAGTGTTTTAAGAAAACTTTTTTGAAAAGACTTTTTTGACCATTTCAAATAAAAAGCCAAATATCATCAGCATACAAGGTCATCATTGATATTTTCATTTGTTCAAGAAGCCCAAATCCAATACCTTCCAAGCTTACATATCCCATTCTTCTTGTCATTTATCATGTAAGTCACTGACATCAGATCTTTCAGCTCCACCTTGATAAAATATTTCAAGATTCTTGTTTGGCTGTACTAGAAATGTGAAAATATTTCTCCTTAATGTGAGGGCTGAAGCAAAATGAAAACACTCCCCTCTGTAGGTAGGGTTAGGTGCTTTTTTCTGCCTTTATAAGGCCAGGTGTGGGCAATTGGTGCCCTCTCTTTTTCTGAATCCTGGTAGCAGTGTTGCAGGACTGCTTGTTGTGTGCAGATGTGGTGAAGCTGTCTCTTGAAGTGTGCTTTGTAGATGTGTATATTGTGAAAGAAGTCTGCTCTTATCTCCCCCCTGTTTGAGCCAGAGTAGCCAGCCTGTTGACTCTCTCTAATCAGGGCCCCAGACTGAGCAAGATTTCATGCCAGATTGCTGTTTTGAGTTCGCCTTCCCTGCTTCACTTTGACCGGCTTGGCTTTGCTTAAGTCAGTCCTTTCAGACTGTTTAATTTTGCTTGCTTAAGGTGCTAAAAGAGACCTGACTATTGGTTCATCGAGGTCAATTGATATCATTGTTCCATCTTGTTTAAGATAGAGAATACTTCACTGTGATCTTATGTACTTACGACCCGCATCAGTTTTGGAAAATTGTCTTTCCTGTACACCTAGATGATTCAATATCTGTTACCCTGTTGTGAAACTGAACCAACTGAAATCCACATTGTCTTATTTTATTCCTTTACAGAGACATGAGCTGTGGGGAGTACGTGGGGTCCACAGGTTTGCATGCTGTGTGGTTGGTCTGGTGGGGGTCACTTGAATGCCTTGTAGACTGATTTGTCTTTGCAGTGTAGATTTGCAGTGTTGGAGTTCAGGGTGTGCTCACTTAACGGTATCTAGTGGGGTTTGTGATAGAATCTCCCTGCAGTAAGTACCCTGTCTAGACATTGTAATTTTATTTTAAATTCTCATGATAGATTTTAACTGTAGGAGGTACTTGTTTTTAACCTTCTTATAAATCTGTGGAAATAAAATAATTGTCCTAACTAATTTTGTTTCCTCTTTCCTTTAGGGACTTTTAATTAAGAATCTTAGTAATTACAAATAAACAATCCTATTGGTGAATCAAATGCACGTCTCCTGCTTTTCCTTGAACCTGTAAACTGGTTTTGTGTCGACACATTTTAAGCACTGGTCCCTCCCTGGCCCAAGAGTTTATTCAGACCTAATGTGTCTTTAATAGTGTGTCTGGTCACATTAACAATAATAATCATCATAACTTTATTTGTGTAGCAGTTTTAAAAATATGACTTTACAAGGTGCTTTGACATGTGTAGAAGCAAACAGAAGAACAAAGCAACAAACCCAAATAAAGGACAAAGAAGACAGAACAATGATACCTGACAACATCAGCAACATCCAAAACAATGAAAGAATCTAACCAAAAATATGATGGAGATAAAAATTCATCAACATCAAAATACATCAAACCCAGATGTCATGTGATGTCATGCAAACTCAGGCATGTCAGACATCATGTGATACTACACATCTAAGACATTGTGGACCTCATCAGGATGCAGGCAGGTCACAGACATCAAGTACCATAAAAACAAACGAACCAAGTTGGAACCCAGGAATGCAGGAACCCAGCTACACAGGCTGAGACTGAGAGGACCAAAATTTAAGACGTGAGAAGCTAAAAGAGAAACAAAGAGGAGTAAATCAAAACCAAGAACTGAACAAAAGAAGTCAGTAAAATGTAAATAAAGAGGGCAGAAAAAGATAAATAAAGCAGAATAAAACAAGGTCTTAAATGATAAAGCAGTAAAATTGACAAATATCATAGCAAAGACAAATAAAAGGAAGTGATAAGGAGATAATAGCAATAAAGTGAGGAAGACAGTAGCAGTTAAAAAACAGCCAAGGGGCAAAGAATTAAAATGAGATTGACAGGAAGTAAAGGTGAGTAAAAGATGGAGAGGAAATGAGATATGATTAGAAACTAAAATAAGGTAAACAATCTGTGAGAAGATAAAACCAAATAAGAAGACGACAACATCACAAAAAAGCAAGTCTATGAGATGAATGTTAAGAAGAATTGGAATTTTGGTGAAATTTTACAGTCAGTGGAAATAAAAACTTTTCAGGGTTAACTGTATCTTTACTGTCTTTACTGATTTTTTTTGGGTCTTTCATGCTTTATTTGATAGGACAGCTGAAACAGAGGTAGGGAATCTGGGGAGAAAGAGTGGGGGACCACATGCTCCAAACTGCTCCAGGACCTGGATTCAATCCTGCAGTCAGAGCTCCAAGGACTGTAGCCTCTGAGCATGAGCCTCTGCTCCACTAACTGAGATAAACTCATGCCAAAGGTTCAGTTTAAAGGAAGTTTACTGTGTTTTTGTCATGAACATCATGTGAGTTCACTGGAAGCTTCACAAACATTATTGAAGGTTTCATGCAGAGATTGATTTAGTGGCATGATGAACAACAGCTTTCAGTCTAAATGCATGTTGTGGGCAGATTTTTACCTGTGGAACCATTTTTTTCCCTTATTGTTTTCTACACCCATATCTTTGTCCACACAGTTTGAAAAATATGTGACCGAAGCCAGATAAAGTTCCTGCAAGTCGGCGTTCTGGTGGTTGAGAAAAATGGATACAACGTCGTTTTCTTCAAAATGATCATTTTCTGTTTTTTCTCATTTTTTTCACACTCCAACATTTAAATTACTCATTTAATGAAAAAAGTAACACAAATGTGATATTCAAAGGCGTTAATTTTGTGTTTTAAAATGCCCTATTCTCGCAGTTGCTGCAAGGAGATTGAGGGGAGGGGAAAGCGAAGCTGCTGGGTGATAATTGGCTACTCAGTCTTCCATTGTTCCCAGTTTCGCCCATTGAGATGGACAATAACAAACACCGCATGGCTCAAACGCCACCCCCCTTGGCACGTATACAGCTGTTTCTAGTTATCACTTTTAACAACAAGCCTCAAGATGCACACTGCAGCGAAGGAAAGTGACGATGAAGAAGCAGCAATAACTATCAACAGACTTGGGACAACTTCAGGATCACTCAACAGGGCAAGTTTGATGACGGCGGATTTCCTATGGGAATATTTTGATGAGTGTCACCAGTCCGATTCAGAAGCGGTTTGGGTGGACTTTATGTAAATGTGGCTCTATTGTTCACGCCCATCACCCGGACTGCCTGAAGGTAGGAGAAGCCTTGAAACTTTGAGCCTGGTTTTCTCAGAAGAAGCAGGAACTAGAAGTTAACATTCATATGAGCGTGTCTTTGTAAAATGTGCTTAGATTAAGGTGTGTAATACACCACTTGAAAGCTTGAAATCTACACTTTCATAATGTGTAAAAAACTCAAAAATGACCTTGGGCGACTTGCAGGAGTTTTTACCAGCTTTGGTCACATATAGTTCATTCATGTATTTGATATTTCTATTGTTTCAGTCTTGTTAACCCTAGAAGTATCTAGAAGTGTGAATCATTAGCATACAACAAACCTTGAATTGCTGTCATTCTGAGAAAGTTTCCATAAAAGTGATGCATGTCTCCATGAACTTTTCATCTCAACGATTCTCCATGTTTCTCCATGTGATCATCTCTTTATATTGTGCTGAATGTTTGTCAGCTTTGATGAGGTGTTATGATCTAAAAAGGATGTGTTTGACTGACTTCCCTGATTTCACCTTTGGCCTTGATTTTTCATCTTCAGGCCTTTTCAACATCAAACTGAGGGAAAGCTAATCACTTTACATCATTTTGACTCTGACTGACTTCATGTCCGTAATCCTGAAATAGTGACTTACTTTGAAAACAGAGAAAAGCATCAAGTTGAGTGGAGCTTCTGTATGATCTCACATTCTCTGTTGTGTCTCTACTGTGTGTTTTTATGATGAGATGAAAAGCTTTAATCTTGAAAATACAGGAGCTGATGAAGTCTACTGAAGAAACCAGTGAGTGTTTGTATCTTAGTGAAGTGTGTCAGTCTGCGCAGAAACTTCCAGCTGCAGCAGTCAGTTCAGTTTCTGTTCAGTCTGACTGAGGGAGGTTTTTGTACCACGCTTTTTCACTGTGTGAACACAGTTTGACTGTTGATAACATGTACACTCTGACAGTAGTAAACTGCTGCATCTTCAGCCTGGACTCCACTGATGGTCAGAGTGAAGGAAGAGCCTGATCCACTGCCTGAAAAACGATCTGGAATCCCTGATGCTCGAGTGTCAGCCCAGTAAATGAGGAGTTTGGGAGTTCCTCCATCTTTCTGCTGGTACCAGGCTAAATAGTCACCAAAAACATCCTGACTGGTCCTGCATGAGATGGTGACTGTTGCTCCCAGAGCAGAGCTCACTGCTGCAGGCTGAGTCACTGTGACCTGTCCTCTGGACTCTGAGGATACAGAGACAAAAACACAAAGCATCATGGGTTTGTGGCCTTCATTTCAGATGGACGGATGTTGATAGAGGAGAGGAGTTTGATTGTCTGGACTTTACCTGTGAAGCAGCAGCAGAGGAGAGTCCAGATGAGGACGCAGATCAGAGTCATGTTTGTGATGAGGAGGAGGATTTGTGTGTGTTGTGTTGTGATGGAGGACAGCTGTCAGTCATCCAGTGTTCAAGTGTCAGGACTATAAACTCTCCCAGAGCACTGGAGCATGGAGCTGCTGATGCAAAGTGGCTCCACATGGAAATGAGCTCATGAACGATCTGATTCTATTATTATTCTTGCATATTTTTTTCTCACAACTTTGTCCACAAATTTAGAATATTTAGTTTACTCATTTATGTTGTATTTCTGTTGTTTCAGTCAAGTTTGCTCCTTCCTTTGATAACAGGAAAAAAACTTTGGATCAGTGGAAAGTTACTGCAAGCCAAACAGGATGGATATAAATCGTTGTTGTTTTTACAGGGTTTATGTCCCATCTCAGAATTTCTTAGATTAAATTTAAGTTTGAATTCAACTATAAGCAAATGTAATGACACTGATATATAATTGGTCCCCCTTTGCAGCTGTAACAGCTCCTCTGTTCTTGGTAGGCTTCTAACAAGAGTGTTTTTTGGGGAATTTGTGCTCATTCAGTCTGTAGAGTATTTAAGAGGTCAGACACTGATGTTAGGTCTGGCTAACAATCTCTGTTCCAGTTCATCCCAAAGGTGCTCTACTGGCTTTACATCAGGGCTCTCGGCAGGCCAGACATCTGTTTTTTTTGTTTTTTTTTTCAAACAGAACTCATCAGACATCAGATGGAGCTGCTGATGCAAAGTGATTCTACATGGAAATGAATGGACTAACTCAGACAAGAAATTAGATTTCACTGATGATTAAATTCATACAACATACAACATTTACTCTCATTGTTCATCAGGTGTCAAGAACAAGCTTTATTTATGGACTGGTTGTTTGTTTTTTTCTGCTCCAGTCTTGTTTTAGGCAATCATCCATGGAACTATAACTCAGAGGTCACAGTAATTATAGTGCTTTAATATAATAATGCTCATGCTCAGGTGCATTATAAAAAATGTTTCTTACTAAAGGCAAACACATCAAAACAAAGCAAAATGGTGCCAGAATGGCGAGAGCCAGCCCTGCTTTAGCTTCAACTACATTAGGTAGCGCCATTATCTACGTAGCTGCAGGTAACAGAGCTATGTTTGCTACATTAGAATGCTTTCATGGAGGATGAGCTTTTTTTCCTGTAAGCAGACTGTTGATTCAGCTTTTATAATTTTTTTGTTTCCAGGTTTTACAGGTCAGGTTTCTAACTTTTAACTTTTGATATGCTGAACCTTGCCTTAACCTAACCAAAGTTGAAGCTGATTTTCATTTGAAAGTTTTAGCAAACATATTTCCATTCTCAGATGTGATGTCTAGCAGTAATGGTCTGTGGGAGAGGCCGTCTGAGAGCTGCTGTCTGCAGTCAGACCCTCTCAGAGGAGCTGGAAAACATCACTGGGAAGAGGGATGTCTGGGATGACTTGCTGAGCCTGCTGCTACTGCAACCTGAGCCTGAAAAAGCCAAAGAAAATGAATGTAGAGTTTAAAACAATACACCCATCTGACTTCTATTATAGCTTTAAATCTTCAAGAATTCCTAGAAAGAACAGAAATGTGTAGTAGCATATATCTCCTATTTAAACTGTACTATTTTGACCCAGTTGGACTGTTGGAACAAAGTTTCTTGAGCTAGTGTTAGAGGAGGTAAATATGTGTATAAATATTAGGAAGAGCAGAAATAAGAGGACTGAAGAATAATGAATTTGAGTCAGTTTGTTTGTGTTAAAGTCAGAGAGCCGTGTCTCTCTACTGTCAGAGGTTTTTGTACGACGGCTCAATGAGTTTGTATCACTGTGGTGGACTTTTGGTGGAGGAACCAGACTGGATGTTGGAAGAAGTAAGTCAAACATTTATAATTTTTGTTTAATATTACTTGCTGCTGTTTTCATGTTCTATTTCTTCACATTTAAAATGGAACAAAAAAGAAACACATTTTTACCCATTTTTTCTGATATGAAAAAGTTGTTTGTGGACTTAGATATTAATCAGACACACAAAACTGTCCTAAAACTATTGGAAACTTTCAGTGCAACTCTTGTCAAAAAATTAAGTCATTTTATTTTCATTACTAAAATTGTATCTTGAGTTCTGGTATTTTTAGTTGAGTGTTAAAGTCAGAGAGCCGTGTCTCTCTACTGTCAGAGGTTTTTGTACGACAGCTTAATGAGTTTGTATCACTGTGGTTGACTTTTGGTGGAGGAACCAGACTGGATGTTGGAAGAAGTAAGTTTCTGAATAAATACTAAATCATTTAATGGTGAAAAAAAATTAAATATCAATCTTTATGTTTGCGGCAGACAAATATTTGAGTTTATTTCTGACTCTTGAAGTTTTCCTGTCTTTAATTTGTCCTCCTTCACCATGGAGGTTTACTCAGATCAGCTTTACTGAACATTTCTTGAAACATTTCTGCTGAACTGAAAAGAAAACAGCTTCAAGTTCATGAAAGATAAGGATGATTTTTGAGTCAAAATGTGAAACAAGACAAGCAAAACTGTTTGAATCATGTTTAAAGTAAGAATTTACTTAGAATAAAATCAAACTGATGTACAACAGCTTTTGAAAATGGCTAAATCTCTGATCTCAGATGAATTTTACTTTTAAAACTAAAAATGTTTCTGATGCTGCTCTCATGACTGAATTCTCAAAACGAACATTTTATTGCTGTATGTTATTTTAATTAATTACATTTTTTTCAGTTATTAAGGGGTTTAAATAAATGCTTGATGAAGGTTTTACATGATTGAGATGTAATTTAGTATTTGAATCTCTGTTGAAGCTCTCAGTGTGATGATGGTCTCTGTGCTGATGTGCATGAGAGGCTTCTTAAAGGGAAGTGAAACAATGTGTGAGTGAGTGACTGGTGGAGCAGAAAAAACATCTGACAGAAAGTCCTAAAAAAAGAAAATCAACTGTCACACATTCAAGCTGTCCAAGTGTTTGATTGGCTGCTGTGTGCTCCCTGTCCTCTAAGCTGATTGGTGTCTCCTAGGTGATGTGCGTCCCACCCTGACGGTGCTGCCCCCCTCCCGTGAGGAGCTGCAGCAGGGTACCACGGCCACGCTCATGTGCCTGGCCAACAAGGGCTTCCCCTCAGGCTGGAGTCTGGCCTGGAAGGTGGACGGCAGCAGCAGCATCAGCGGGGAGGAGAGCAGGAGCCCTGCGGTGCTGGAGAGGGACGCTCTCTACAGCTGGAGCAGCACCCTGAGGATCACTGCAGACCAGTGGAGGAAGCTGGGCTCTGTGACCTGTGAGGCCACCCAGGGCTCCCAGACTCCAGTCACAGAGACTCTGAGGAGAGACCAGTGCTCCGAGGACTGATCTGACTCACTGGGACTCTGCTGCTGGTTTTAATGTGTTTGCTTTAAGGTCTGCTCTCTGTAACCCTCCATCTCTCTCTCAGTCTCTGTTTTTGACTCTCTTATCACACATTTTATTGTTTTACTTCGTCTCTTGTTGTGATTTTCATTGTTTCAATTCAATAAAGACTGATTCATGAAATTGAATTCTCAGTGTGTGTTTTTATCAAACTGATGGACATATATATAAAGTAGATTTTCTAGTTCATTTGAAGCTGTGTGATCTGGACTTTGAGCTCAGACTTAAAGAACAGGAGTTCAGTTTGATCTGTGTTTAGTTCAAGTTACAGCTGACAAAACTGATCTTGTACTGAGTCAAAAGCATGCTGAAGATTTGTAAAAGCTTGCACAGGTGTAGGTGCACATCAGTAAATAACAGTATCATCAGCATAACATGAAATGAAAAACTGTATAATAATGTAAATACCAGTATTATAAGCTAACTGATGAACATTTCTAAAACAATCAGCTGATTATAATCATGTCATGTGTTTAGGTTAGCAAATAAATTCATTTAATCTTTTAAAGTTGATATTTATTGTTTAGGTGAATTCCCTTAAATGGATAGGACAGAGTAGAGACAGACAGTTTGTTTCTCCAAAGATTCTCCATGTTTCCATGTGATCATCTCTTTATATTGTGCTGAATGTTTGTCAGCTTTGATGAGGCGTTATGATCTAAAAAGGATGTGTTTGATTGACTTCTCTTATTTCACCTTTGGCCTTGATTTTTCATCTTCAGGCCTTTTTAACATCAAACTGAGGTAAAGCTAATCACTTTAGATCATTTTGACTCTTTTGACTCTGACTGACTTCATGTCCATAATCCTGAAATAATGACTCACTTTGAAAACAGAGAAAAGCATCAAGTTCAGTGGAGCTTCTGTATGATCTCACATTCTCTGTTGTGTCTGTACTGTGTGTTTTTATGATGAGTTGAAAAGAGAGAATCCTGAAAATACAGGAGCTGATGAAGTCTACTGAAGAAACCAGTGAGTGTTTGTATCTCAGTGAAGTGTGTCAGTCTGTGCAGAAACTTCCAGCTGCAGCAGTCAGTTCAGTTTCTGTTCAGTCTGACTGAGGGAGGTTTTTGTACCACGCTTTTTCACTGTGTGAACACATACTGACTGTTGATCTCATGATAACTCTGACAGTAGTAAACTGCTGCATCTTCAGCCTGGACTCCACTGATGGTCAGAGTGAAGGAAGAGCCTGATCCACTGCCTGAAAAACGATCTGGAATCCCTGATTCCAGCTCGCTAGCAGCATAAATGAGGAGTTTAGGAGTTCCTCCATCTTTCTGTTGGTACCAGGATAAAAGGTGGTATGAGACGAGGTAATAAACATTCTGACTGGTCCTACATGAGATGGTGACGGAGGCTCCCAGAGCAGAGCTCACTGCTGCAGGCTGAGTCACTGTGACCTGTCCTCTGGACTCTGAGGATACAGAGACAAAAACACAAAGCAGCATCATGGTTTTGTGGCCTTCATTTCAGAGGGACAGATGTTGATAGAGGAGAGGAGTTTGATTGTCTGGACTTTACCTGTGAAGCAGCAGCAGAGGAGAGTCCAGATGAGGATGCAGATCAGAGTCATGTTTGTGATGAGGAGGAGGATTTGTGTGTGTTGTGTTGTGATGAAGGACAGCTGTCAGTCATCCAGTGTTCAAGTGTCAGGACTATAAACTCTCCCAGAGCACTGGAGCATGGAGCTGCTGATGCAAAGTGGCTCTACATGGAAATGAATGGACTGACTCAGACAAGAAATTAGATTACACTGATGACTATATTCATAAAGCATTTACTCGCATTGGGCCTCATTCACAAACAGTGCGTACGTACAAATTTATGCTTAAATCGTGTGTATGAATGTTTGGCGCACAAATCTGTGATTCATCAATATGTTCTTACTTGAATTTGTTCTTACTCTGCGAACAAATTTAGAACCTCCTCAGACCATGCGTATGCACAAATAATAATGAACATTTCTAAAAATGTTAAACACATATCTTTTACCCAAGATGCACAATGTATTGAAATGACATTAATTTATAAAAAAGCTTAAAGATAACAATTAAAACCGGGAATTAGCTAATGAGTTGACCAAATGTACTAAAAACCATGAAATGGACACTTTTCCATCGTTCATATACTTAAAGTCTTGAATCTTCAATTTAACACTTCATTTACAATTTAAAAAAAAAAAGAGCATTTAAGTAAAATAAAACAACTTTGACACCTCACGGTCATCCGGGCCTACAGATTAACGGATGAATGTCATTACTTTCACCCTCGTTCTGTTGACATATGCCAGAGATGGATGAGTTTCTAATTATTGCAGCCAGTCGCTCATCCTGTGGAGTGAGATCAGGTGGTCCTTGTCCTCCTCCGGTTTGCTTCTTTTTTTCTCTGGTCTGATATCCTTTTCTTTGCATCCATCTTGATATCAAACCACTTTCTCTTCACCTGAGCCACGGTGCGGACCTCAGGTGTCACTGCATTGACAGCCTCTGTGATAGAGGCCCAGGTATCTTTTTTGTTTATCATCAAGACTCCAGTGGAAACGCTTTGAAAAAGTGTGGTTTTCCTTGCCTCCACCTCTGACATGATAACTTCAATTTCCGCCGTTGTGAAATTTCTTCCTTTAATTTTTGGGGCCATCTCTCGCAACTTCAAACGTCCTCGCTGATCTCATTTTGATGCATCAAACGGATGTCCTTTTATAGAGAAATAGGGGTGTGGTTTATGCAGATTGCGGGCAAGAGCCTGTCAATCTGAATGATTCTGATTCACTAACATACGCACGGTGGTGAGAAGAAAATTGGCCGGTACGCACATGTCATGAATCCGACAGTGATTTTGCGTATACACTGAACTTGTGCGCAGAGTAAGAACATTTCTACGCATTTATTAGTGAATGAGGCCCATTGTTCATCAGGTGTCAAGAACAAATTTTATTTATGGACAGGTTAGGGGAGAGTGGGGTGATTTGTGCTGAAGGGGAAGTAGTGCCACCCCTTGTTTATGGAAAACCATAGAAGAAATTGGTCATGTGACCACATATTTTTGAAGAGCCATCCATTTTACTCATTCTGCATAAAAGAGAGACAATTATAGACAACTTTGAAAACATTTCACACATGTTTTATTGCTTTAGTAGGCTACACAATGAGTCTATACAGTTAGCATGATGCTAGCTCTAAACTGCTGGATCATGCTAGTTTTTCAAAATGGCGGGGCTGGGGTGATTTGTGCCAAAGGGCCTGGGTTAAGTTGTGCCAGTGGCACACCCACAAACCCAGACCCACAGACACACCCAAACCCTGAAACCCACACAACCAGACCCAAATACCCACCAATCCAGACCCACACATGCAGACCCACACACCCAGAGACACAAATTCCAGACCAACAGACCTAGACCCTAACCCACACACCCTCTCACCCAGACGCACACACCCCGACACACACACACCCAGACACACACACACACCGAGATCTACACACCTAGAACCCAGTAAAGAAGGGCCAAGAACAGCTTGAGAAGTGAGGAGATGGGCATGCCTCATCAGTGTTTGATTTACCTGTCATTTGTTTAATGTAGCTAACACTGATTATTAAAGAGTAGTTTTATTCCGCTTTTAAGTGGCCTAAGTCACAATGGGATGTTCAGAAATTGGCCTAAATCACCTTATTTTTATATGTTGCATAATTGACAGACAGCGTTCTGTGTATGAAATGATAGGTGTAGGTTTTTTTGTGTTTTCCCAGACACTACAAAATATGTCTTATGCCATTAGTTTAATAGGGTGACGATATCTAAATAAAACTTAAAAGAGTAATTTGGTATTGAATTTGTCTTGCTTTTATATAGCGTTACAGTTTATGAGATTAAAATGTTGTTTTACTTCAATAATGACTGGCACAATTTACCCCAACGTATTCTCCCCAAAGGCACAACTTACCCCGCACCGGGCACAAGTTGTGCCACTAGACCACATTTTTTCTGAAAGCTATATTACTTAAACTGTTTATTTCAGATACAAAGTTATTGTTCGCAGGGATGCACCACATCCTGAAATATATGTATGTACTTAAGTTGGAGGCATTACTGTCATGGCCTCACTTTAAAGTCACTTTGAGTAAAAACTGGCACAACTCACCCCACTCTCCCCTATTTGTTTTTTTTTTCTGCTCCAGTCTTGTTTTAGGCAATCATCCATGGAACTATAACTCAGAGGTTGTTTTATTAACAGCCAAAAGAGGTCTCAGTAATTATAGTGCTTTAATATAATAATGCTCATGCTCACTTGCATTATAAAAAAGTTTCTTACTAAGGCCAACACATCAAAACAAAGCAAAACGTTCCAGAATGGTGAGAGCCCGCCCTGTTTTAGCTTTAACTACATAAGGATGCGCCATTTTTTTTACATAGCTGCAGGTAACAGAGCTATGTTTGCTACGTTAGAATGTTTTCATAAAATACGAGCTTTTTTCCTGTAAGCTAGGGTGACCAAACGTCCTGTTTTCCCAGGACATGTCCTGTTTTCACGTCCTGTCCTTGCCGTCCTGGTTGTTTTTTATAAAGTGATGAAAATTTCCTGGGTTTCATTGTTTTTCATTGGACCACTAAATTGACCTGCACTAGGGCACTCTGCATCTGCGGTGCTGCATGTGACTTAATCCCTGAGAGGCTGCTCTCTTTTCACTCTCAACGAGCGAGCAGAACTCGCTAAACTAAAGATACAGATATTTTTTGTTCGTTAGTTTTTGTAAGTTTGTGAGAGCTACTTTTCTTAAAGTTGGATTGCTTTTATAGCAGAGGTATTTTTTTTAGTTATTTAATTATTTATTTTTTCTAATACAGAGGAGACATTGGGCTATTTCTATCATTATTTCATTAGTTATTTTTGAAACTTGTCATAGTAAAACATGTTGAGCAAGGATGTCATTAGGCCTTTTGGGAGGGCTGAAGCCACCCTTAAATGTTCATCAGCCCGCCTAACAATAACTAGTTAAAACAGTGACAACATGAAGGAATGCACCACAGCATTATCTTACTTTCTGCCTAATGTATAGAGCAGAGATACTCAACCCATGGCTCTCCAGTCGTCTGTGGCTGTTTAGGGCCGAGTCTAAATGAAAACTTTTATTTACTTTTAATCCATGTATTATGACTCTGTCGGCAGAGCAAGTCCGCTGGTGCTGCGTCTCTTCAGTAAGCTCATTCATTGAGGCGTGCTGTCTTGTGTTCAAACTGAAGCTTCTTCTGCCCTCATTTTAACAAGTTTCTTGTTAAGTTTTCAGTTGCTTCCTGTCCATGCTCTCCCACACTGGTACTTGATGATGATCATTGCGATACGCGTTGTCAGTCATCAGCGACCCTCACACACACTGATCACATGTTGACATAACATAATATCTAGTGAAACTTGTCCAAATGTCGGTGTTTTATTTGATCTGTAATGTCCTGCTGATGATAAAAACTGTCAAAAGAGCAGAAACAGGAAACCAAGGCTACAGAATGAGGCAGGGTACAAGGATGTGTCTGGGAGAGCTGCAGGTGTGAGGCAGGGCCGGTTTTACTTATTTTGAGGCCCAGGGCAAAGACCACTATAAGCCCCCTCCTCCTTTAGCTAAAAGTATCAATAATGAGTGGATAAAAAATTGAAAACATCTCTTTTATGTTAATAAAGCCACAGATCTACAGTAAATGTCCCAGTGTGAGAGATAAATACCCAAATAACCCACTTTAACTCATCAACTCTTTGAAAAGCATCTCAGAGCTCAAAATAATATTTTAACACGTCATTAAACCAGGTGGAACTTGCATAAATAAAAAAGAATATATGTTCATTATTAGTAACATATCCTTTCCTCTAACACTATAGACATTTTTATGTGGCCTATTGCATCCTATTGAACTGCACAAGAATCCAACAATTCACTTTTTTATTTTATTTCAACTATGGATCAGTTGATCTATGGATCTTCTTACATCCCTCGTTTTGGAATGTGGTTCTGACTGAAGTATTTTAAGACAATGTGGACATTATGGCTCTTTGGTAGAATAAGGCTGAGTTCCCCTGGTATAGATTGTCTTCAGACAGAGAAATATCAGTGGCAGGCAGAAATAAACTAGTTTGATTTGGAAAGCATGAACAGCCTGAAAAAAGAAAGAAAGGAGTTATAAACTATGTATTTTTTATATTTTAAATACAACATTTATATTTTACTAAATGCAATAATGGATATGTTTTCAAAAATCTTTTCCACAAACTCCCTCCAGCATTTAGACCTTAAAATACCAACTCAAAACTCACTCAGGCTGATATTAGAAAAAAAAAGGAAGACCTGCTCAAGAAAGGACAGTCTCCAAATGAAAAGAGTGAGCCAAATTATCTAAGTCCTGATAAATGCTCTACACTTAATTAATTAATTAATTAATTAATTAATTAAGTAAGTATTTTAAGGTGTGGAGAAAAGAATTTAGTGCACACTATATGCCAAGCATCTGGGAGCTGCTGTCTGCAGTCAGACCCTCTCAGAGGAGCTGGAAAACATCACTGGGAAGAGGGATGTCTGGGATGACTTGCTGAGCCTGCTGCTACTGCAACCTGAGCCTGAAAAAGCCAAAGAAAATGAATGTAGAGTTTAAAACAATACACCCATCTGACTTCTATTATAGCTTTAAATCATCAAGAATTCCTAGAATGAACAGAAATGTGTAGTAGCATATATCTCCTATTTAAACTGTACTATTTTTACCCAGTTGGATTGTTGGAACAAAGTTTGTTGAGCTAGTGTTAGAGGAGGTAAATATGTGTTTAAATATTAGCAAGAGCAGAAATAAGAGGACTGAAGAATAATGAATTTGAGTCAGTTTGTTTGTGTTAAAGTCAGAGAGCCGTGTCTCTCTACTGTCAGAGGTTTTTGTACGACGGCTCAATGAGTTTGTATCACTGTGGTACACGTTCGGTGGAGGAACCAGACTGGATGTTGGAAGAAGTAAGTCAAACTTTCATAATTTTTCATTAAATATTACTTGATTCTGTTTTCATTTTTAATTTCTTCACATTTAAGAATGAACAAAAAAAGAATCAATTTTAACTCAGTTGTTTACATCAGAAAAAAGTTGTTTCTGGACTTAGATTTTAATCAGACACACAAAACTGTCTGAAAACTATTGGAAACTTTCAGTGCAACTTTTGTCAAGAAATCAAGCCAATTCATTTTAATTAGCAACGGTGTTTTTATAAGTCATAGTATTTTTAGTTGAGTGTTAAAGTCAGAGAGCCGTGTCTCTCTACTGTCAGAGGTTTTTGTACAACGGCTCAATGAGTTTGTATCACTGTGGTGGACTTTTGGTGGAGGAACCAGACTGGATGTTGGAAGAAGTAAGTTTCTGAATAAATACTGAATCTTTTGCTGCCAAAAAATTATGTAATAATCTTTTTGCTTGATGCAGACAAATATTTAAGTTTATTTGTGACTCTTGAAGTTTTCCTGTCTTTAATTTGTCCTCCTTCCCCATGGAGGTTTACTCAGATCAGCTTTACTGAACATTTCTTGAAACTTTTCTGCTGAACTGAAAAGTACATCTTCAAGTTCATGAAAGAAAAGGATGATTTTTGAGACAAAAATGTTTAAGAAGACAAGGACAACTGTTTGAATCATGTTTAAAGTATGAATTTACTTTGACAAAAAATCAAATTGATGTACAACAGCTTTTGAAAATGGCTAAATCTCTGATCTCAGATGAATTTTATCTTTAAAACTAAAAATGTTTCTGATGCTGCTCTCATGACTGAATTCTCAGAACAAACATTTTATTGCCGTATGTTATTTTTTTAAATTAATTACATTTTTTTTCAGTTTTTAAGGGGTTTAAATAAATGTTTGATGAAGGTTTTAAATGATTTACAGTGAATTTACTATTTGAATCTCTGTTGAAGCTCTCAGTGTGATGATGGTCTCTGTGCTGATGTGCATGAGAGGCTTCTTAAAGGGAAGTGAAACAATGTGTGAGTGAGTGACTGGTGGAGCAGAAAAAACATCTGACAGAAAGTCCTAAAAAAAGAAAATCAACTGTCACACATTCAAGCTGTCCAAGTGTTTGATTGGCTGCTGTGTGCTCCCTGTCCTCTAAGCTGATTGGTGTCTCCTAGGTGATACGCGTCCCACCCTGACGGTGCTGCCCCCCTCCCGTGAGGAGCTGCAGCAGGGTACCACGGCCACGCTCATGTGCCTGGCCAACAAGGGCTTCCCCTCAGGCTGGAGTCTGGCCTGGAAGGTGGACGGCAGCAGCAGCATCAGCGGGGAGGAGAGCAGGAGCCCTGCGGTGCTGAAGGACGCTCTCTACAGCTGGAGCAGCACCCTGAGGATCACTGCAGACCAGTGGAGGAAGCTGGGCTCTGTGACCTGTGAGGCCACCCAGGGCTCCCAGACTCCAGTCACAGAGACTCTGAGGAGAGACCAGTGTACCCAGGACTGATCTGACTCACTGGGACTCTGCTGCTGGTTTTAATGTGTTTACTTTAAGGTCTGCTCTCTGTAACCCTCCATCTCTCTCTCAGTCTCTGTTTTTGACTCTCTTATCACACATTTTATTGTTTTTAGTTCATCACTTATGATTTTCATTGTTTCAATTCAATAAAGACTGATTCATGAAATTGATTTCTCAGTGTGTGTTTTTATCAAACTGATGGACATATATATAAAGTAGATTTTCTAGTTCATTTGAAGCTGTGTGATCTGGACTTTAAGTTCAGACTTAAAGAACGTCTTATATTACAGAAACTTTTGATATTGACAGGCACAGATAAAAGTGTAATCCAGGCTCTGCCTCTGTGTCACACAGCAGTTTAACATTAAGAGCAGTATCATCAGCATTATAATAATCATCATATAAATACCAGCATTATGATTAAAATTAAATTAACTGATAAACATAACACTAAGTAAATAAAAACAAGCTGATTGTAATCATACAGTGTGTTAGGGTTGTAAATAAAATCAGTTCTTTATGTTTAAATCAATATTTTCTTTTTCTTTACATGCTTTTCTTTACAAAGATTGGACAGTGGACAGAGTAGGACAGGAGAAAAAGTTTGGACAGGATAGGGGCCACAGTCCTGGTTTGAACTTGAAGGATACGGGACACCAGAACAAGTGTGCCTCTCACTCTTCATATTAAACTCAGGACAGTTAAACCAACAACAATCACTTCCTGTTTGTTTTAATTTATTCATAAACTTAGCAGTTTAACTAAAGGGGATGTAGTGTGAGATCATTTCAAAATTCTCAATAAACATGATTTTATTATAAATAATATTTCTTTCATGTTCTCTGTACAACAACAAAAACCTGAGAACTGGTTTTCCTTCAGTTGTCTAAAGTGTTTGTGTTCATCAATAGTCAAACTGTACTGTAATAAGTTTTTAGTAAATTGTTGGTTTTAGATATCTGGGCCGGTTAGCTGTCAAGCTTCTAAAGTACATCTGTGACTCTGCAGCTGTTGATTCAGATCAGTTCCTCTTCAGCTGAGGGAGGTTTTTGTATGATGTTGTACCACTGCGTGAACAGGAAGCCGTAATCCTGCTGACAATAATAATCTCCTGCATCTTCAGTCTGAACTCCACTGATGGTCAGAGAGTAGTCACTTCCAGATTGACTCCCACTGAAACGGTCTGGAACTCCAGACTGACGGTTTGTAGCATAATAAATCAAGAGTTTGGGAGCTTCTCCAGGTTTCTGAAGGTACCAGTCTACCTCATTGCCAACATTTGAACTAGATCTACATCTGATAGAAACAGTCTGTCCTGGAGCAGCAGACAGAGATCCAGGAGACTGAGTCATGGTGATGTCTCCTGATGAACCTGGAAAACATGAAGAGGAGGACTGTGACATGGAGTATTTAGACAAATCCAGCTTGCACTCAATATGGTCAACACTCAAACAGAGAAGTATAATTTATTTTACATGAGGGATATGCCAGAACAGTTTTCTCTGGCTATCTTCATATCAGAGTCTCACCGTGAACCAGGATCCCCAGGGTGAGCATCAGTAGAATCAGTGACATCATCATTGTGCTGCAGGTGTGTCAGTGTCTCTGAAAGGTGTGGACAGACACTGATCAACACTGTCCTCTTAACGTCTGAGAGCAGAGAGGATGAACACATATGCAAACACACAGAGTCAGTCAACTGGAGCTGATCTCAGCATGTCATGGTGTTTCTCCCTGACAGTTTTTTTTTTTTAATCTAAATATTTCACCTCATATTTCTTATGAGTTGGTCAATTTAAATTAATTTGATGTCAGTGAGACAAATCAGTCCATGCTGTTCATGACTCCAAAGACCAAATGCCCACATTAGAGAGGTCTGACCTTGGAGAATCTTTTTTTTTCACTGGATCAGGATTCTTTATGTGACGCCCACTAACGTGTGGTCACATGTGGGGTATAATTTTTTAAAATTTGTATTTATTTTTCTTCTGTCAGATTATTATTTAAAACAACACAGTTAATAGTGTCTTTGGTCTATCTGTATGCGCCTCCAAAACTGTAGGGGCAGTATGGGGCGGGCTCAGCTTCTGCAGGGCGTGTATACAGTGGAGCCGCCATCTTGCCTCCATTGTATCCACAGCAACGAAACAAGTAAAGCCACGTCTCTGCCTCTCTTCTTTATTATACTGTTTTACAGGTTTGTGAAGCACAAAACAAGTTCAAGTGACAGCGTTTCATTCACTAATAGAACGTGTCGGGTTATAAACATGTAGATTGGGTCGTAATGTTAGCAGGAAAGGCCGTTATGCCAAGTGAAAGAGTGTACAGTGTCATAAGCTAGCGCTATAGTGGAAATGCTAACAAGCTAGCGGCTGCTACAACATGAGTTTCAAGGTCTGTGTTGGCTTATGTGTTTTGATTGGGTTTAGTTAGCTCCAGTGTCACATGTCTGCTTTTCCTGAGCAGTGCTGTTCTTGTGTCTGTGTTAAAGATGCACTTTATTAGGGTTAAGATTGTTTACAGATTTCATAGTGACACAACTGAACACACACTATACACACCTGCACAAACACGCACACACTCGGGCACACATATTCATTCCATTTTTCTGAATAAGTTGTGTTAAATGTTTTCTCAAGTGCTTATTTAAATTAACCAGCAGGGTTTAAATAAGAAAGGTTTTCTAAAAACAAGGGACATGTCAGTTGATAAAGTGCTTAAGTGCGTAGTAAAAGGTGACATTACAAGACATTTTACTGTGAAGTTGATGTGATATAATAGTTAATGTGAAGTTGTGTATTTACAGAAATGTGAGAAAACTATTTCTACATTTATGTCAAATGGACATTCGTCATACAGCATAGTAATGCAAATGAATAAGTATTTGGGAGAAAATGTGTTAAATATAGATTGTATCCACAGCAATGAAACAACTAAAGCCACGTCTCTGCCTCTCTTCTTTGTTATAGTGTTTTACAGTGTCGCCCAGGATCAGAGACAGAATTAAGCATTATTAACTGTATACATGGTCTTAGCTTTGGGACCTGTAACATTTACAACTCTCCTTTAGCCACCTTAATCACCAATGGGCAAACATCACATACAGTCGCTAGAAAAAGTATGTGAACCCGTTCAGATTTCTTGGATTTCTGCATAAATTGGTCACCAAATGTGTTCCGATCCTCATCTAATTCACAACAATAGACAAACACAGTCTGCTTACACTAATACTGCACAAAAAAATGATATGTTTTTATGTTTTTATTGAACAAAACATGTAAACATTCACAGTGCAGGGTGGAAAAAGTATGTGAACCCCTAGGCTAATGACTTCTCCAAGAGCTATTTGGAGCCAGGAGTCAGCCAACCTGGAGTCCAATCAATGTGATGAGATTGGATGTGTTGGTTAAAGTTGTCCTGCCCTATAAAAAACACACACCAGTTTTGAATTTGCTGCTCTCAAACAGCATTGTCTGATGTTAACCATGCCTGGCACAAAAGAGCTCTCAGAAGACCTACGATCAAGAATTGTTGACTTGCATGAAGCTGGAAAGGGTTACAAAAGTATCTCTAAAAGTCTTGATGTGCATGTGTCCACGGTTAGACAGACTGTCTACAAATGGAGAAAGTTCAGCAATGTTGCTACTCTCCCTAGGCGTGGTCGTCCTGTAAAGATGACTGCAAGAGCACAGCGCAGAATGCTCAGTGAGGTGAAGAAGAATCCTAGAGTGTCAGCTAAAGACTAACAGAAATCTCTGGCACATGCTAACATTTGTGTTGACAAATCTACAATAAGTAAAACATTAAACAAGAATGGAGTTCATGGGAGGACACCACGGAGGAAGCCACTGCTGTCCAAAAAACACATTGCTGCAAATTTAAAGTCTACAAAAGAGCACCTGGATGTTCCAAAGCATGACTGGCAAAATATTCTGTCCATAGATGAAACCAAAATTGAGTTGTTTGGAAGGAACACACAACGCTATGTGTGGAGAAAAAAAGGCACAGCACACCAACATCAAAACCTCATCCCAACTGTGAAATACGGTGGAGGGACCATCATGGTTTGGGGCTGCTTTGCTGCCTCAGGGCCTGGACGGATTGCTGTCATTGACGGAAAAATTAATTCCCAATTTAATCAATACATTTTACAGGAAAACTTAAGACCATCTGTCTGCCAGCTGAAGCTCAACAGAGGATGGGTGATGCAACAGGACAACGACCCAAAGCATAGAAGTAAATCAACAACAGAATGGCTTCAACGGAAGAAAATACGCCTTCTGGAGTGGCCCAGTCAGAGTCCTGACCTCAACCTGATTGAAATGCTGTGGCATGACCTCAAGAGAGCAATGCACACCAGATATCCGAATAATATTGCTGAACTGAAACAGTTTTGTAAAGAGGAATGGTCCAAAATTCTTCCTGACCATTATGCGGGTCTGATCTGCAACTACAGGAAACGTTTGGTTGAGGTTATTGCTGCCAAAGGAGGGTCAACCAGTCATTAGCCTAGGGGTTCACATACTTTTTTCCACCCTGCACTGTGAATGTTTGCATGGTTTGTTCAATAAAAACATGATTTTTTTTTTTTTTGTGCAGTATTAGTTTAAGCAGACTGTGTTTGTCTATTGTTGTGAATTAGATGAGGATCAGAACACATTTGATGACCAATTTATGCAGAAATCCAAGGAAATCTGAAAAGGTTCACATACTTTTTCTAGGGACAGTAGTTTCACACACCACAGCTGAGGCCTTTACAGCGAAGCTGGATTTTCTCTTATCGAGATAACTTCAGGATTAGTCATCTTAGTTGGATACTGTGGACATCTGATAAAGTCAGCCCAGAACACACTAGTGTAGAGTAGGTTCTGAATAGATGTGTGTTTAATGGTTTACAGGTGGGATTTGATCCTTCTACTTGAAATAAATTTTTCAATATGTGACTTATTTTTAATAGCAAGAGAAGCTGATGGACAAGACAGTATACTAAATGTAGAAGTGTTAATGTGTAAGTCTGTCCTCAGTGAAGTGTGTCAGTCTGTGCAGAAACTTCCAGCTGCAGCAGTCAGTTCAGTTTCTGTTCAGTCTGACTGAGGGAGGTTTTTGTACCACGCTTTTTCACTGTGTGAACACATCCTGACTGTTGATCTCATGTAAACTCTGACAGTAGTAAACTGCTGCATCTTCAGCCTGGACTCCACTGATGGTCAGAGTGAAGTCAGAGCCTGATCCACTACCTGAAAAACGATCTGAAATCCCTGATTCTCGAGTGGTAGCAAAGTAAATGAGGAGTTTAGGAGTTTCTCCATCTTTCTGTTGGTACCAGGCTAAATAGTGATCACCATCACTATCACTGTAGACATCCTGACTGGTCCTGCATGAGATGGTGACAGAGCCCCCCAGAGCAGAGCTCACTGCTGCAGGCTGAGTCACTGTGACCTGTCCTCTGGACTCTGAGGATACAGAGACAAAAACACAAAGCAGCATCATGGTTTTGTGGCCTTCATTTCAGAGGGATGGATGTTGATAGAGGAGAGGAGTTTGATTGTCTGGACTTTACCTGTGAAGCAGCAGCAGAGGAGAGTCCAGATGAGGACGCAGATCAGAGTCATGTTTGTGATGAGGAGGAGGATTTGTGTGTGTTGTGTTGTGATGAAGGACAGCTGTCAGTCATCCAGTGTTCAAGTGTCAGGACTATAAACTCTCCCAGAGCACTGGAGCATGGAGCTGCTGATGCAAAGTGGCTCTACATGGAAATGAATGGACTGACTCAGACAAGAAATTAGATTACACTGATGACTATATTCATAAAGCATTTACTCTCATTGTTCATCAGGTGTCAAGAACAAACTTTATTCATGGACTGGTTCATTGTTTTTTGCTGCTCCAGTCTTGTTTTAGGCAATCATCCATGGAACTATAACTCAGAGGTTGTTTTATTAACAGCCAAAAGAGGTCACAGTGATTATAGTGCTTTAACCCTTTTGTGCATGAATTATGACAACCTCATTCAGGATTTTTTCCT